>NC_140492.1:2680000-2732500 GCF_964271855.1 Acomys minous
CTGTCCTAAATTTGCCTCGTGATGATTCAGCTAGAATTGCATTAAGACTTTTCCTCTCCTTTTTAATAAGTTAAACGTATGATGTTGAGGGTCTTTCCAAATGGAAGCTTGCTGGCCTTGGGTGCTGTTTCATTTCCTAAGCAATTCTGTGTCTCGTCTTCTGGAAAGGTGGTCAGTGTGCCCAGAGGCGTGGCTTATGAAGCCAACCCACGACTGGCTTGTCGTCTCCCGGAAGGAGCTCTTGGCTGTGGACTCAGGGAGACAGCCCCACACAGGACACACACACTTGGCAGCTCACATTGTGCGGTTTTGTATGAGTGATGACTGTAGGGTGAGCAAGTTGGGCAAGTGGGCACGGAAGCTGGGCTGTAGAGTTCCTAGGGGGGAGACCCCGTTATTCTTGGGGGAAGCTTAACTTTCAAAGGACACATCTGGCAAGTGCTTACTCATTCACCTGAAAGTGTTGGCGATTTGGAAGCACGGTGCCTCGCTCACAGGGTTTCCTCTGAGTTTAGCTGAAGATGGATCAGTATTCAACTGTGTCACGGATACAGATGTATGCCGAGCGCGGGGGAGGATGTGGCCTGAGGAATATCCGGACCCAGGCTTTGAACTTGCTTTGGGGTGGTCAGGGACAATTTGGCCAATAAATTTGAGTTTTATCTCAAGCTTTCAGCCAGTTCCCCCCTTCCCCCCCATCTTGAAATTTAGCTTATTTTGCTTTGTTTATTAAGTATTCTTAGCTGGACTGCTCAGGATGTGTTTGAAGATAAGCAGCCTCTGCGTGTGTCAGCTCTGACCACCGCAGTCTAGATTTCCGTGGCACTGTCATCTGCACGCCGTGCCCAGCGTGAGCTCTGAGTTCAGTAGGTGACGGGGGCCATGTTTATCTTGCTCTTTTAAGAAACACAGAGGTGTTGTATGAGCTCTGAATAATTGGGACAGGTTCTATGGTGGTGGGCTGTACAGTACTGCACTCTATGAACGCTTCTAAAAGAGTAGCTGTATTTTTTTTATTTATCTATTTATTTCTAGCAATGTTTCAAAACAGAGTGAATTAAAAGTAGAAGTCCCCAGGCTGGAGCGACGGCTCAGTGGTTAAGATGCTCGCTGAGCATCCAGAGGATCTGAGTTTGATTCCCAGACCTACGCTGGGCAGCTCGCGGTGCCGTTAGCTCCGGCCTAGGTGCTCTGACACCATCTTCCAGCCTGCACAGGAGCGTGCAAACACACTCCCGCAGACGCAAGCACACATACACAGAAAGACAACTTAGAAATATTAACGAAAAAGCAAATAGAATCTCAGTACCTTTCTACACCTAGCCCACCATCATGCACGGATATAATACTTTTCTTAAAGTCGCTAGAGTGGTCTGGAGATGTCACTGCTAACTGGGACCCCCGAGCTGACACTGGCTTGCCCTTGTGTCTGAAGGCACTGTTGGTTTGCCACAGCACTCTGAGAGTGACCAGGAGAGTCTTGCTGCCTTAAAACGTCTCTGTCTCACCTAGCTGCCCTTCCCCTCTCTCCCTTGCTCACCCGTAGCAAGCACGGATGCTTTGGGGACACCTTCACGGCTCGGGGATGTCACGTTCTCTTCTCATGCTTGATCCCGTTGCTTTTTTTTTTTTTTTTTTTTTAAATGCTGCACAGCACTTCACTGTCTACATGTACCCTGGCCCATCTACGTACCTATCGAAGACCATGTCCGTTATTTACAAATTTGGTAAATATGAATAAAGCTGATGTATACATATTAACATGCGTGTTCTTTTGGTGTAGGGTTTTGCTTTTATTTTAAAATTCACTTGGGCTTATATGTATGAATTCCTACTTAATGGTGCTCTGAAAGACAACACTTAGATGTTGTTTAGAATCTGATCTCTGCATCACAGGTGAGCTGTGCGGTAGAGAGAAAGGCCTCGTGCCTGTGACGTGTTCTGCTCTGGGCATCTGGAAGGGACCTGTGTGGAGGCCTCGCTGGGCCCAGCTGTGTCTCTGTTGTCATGGAGGGCGCATCAGGACCCTACACTGGCTTTGCTCACTGACTTACAGGCTGACGGACGGTCTGTGTCCATCGTTTGCTTTCGGCTGTAAAGGGGACTGGTGCTTCATAGCCTCTTGTTCAGTCTTGGGAGGTTTGGAGTATTCTGGGATGCAGCTGGGACCCAAATCACGTGCCCTGCTTGGTTGGGGCTGCTGTCCCCTTGGGGCCTGGTCTCCCAGCTAACGTGTGAAGGGGGCTGGCAGCCATCATCCCATCTTCCACCTGGAAGGCGGCCTGGCCTGTGCGCTGTCATCTTTCTGATCTGCTACAGACTCTGATGGTTCCATAAGCAGATCTGTGCCTGATTTCTACACCCAGGAGCTTCTTTGCTTCCGCCTCACTGCTTTCTTTCTTCCAACACAGGTTATACCGTTTCACTGTGATAGTGGCCCTCCATCCTAGGCATGCACTTTCAGGATTACAAAGTGTCTCTTTTTTATGTTAAAATTTTAGTGCTTTGTAGGTTTATGAACTCACTGTCTCTGTGTTAGAATAGCGGCATCATAGAACACATTTGCATACACGTGTGTGTGTACACGTGCACTCACGTGGGACATACGTGCATGTGTGCCTATGGAGGGCGAGTTCACCCCTGGGTACCATCCCGTGGGTGGCATCCATCTTAGTTTTAGGGACAGTGTTTCGCACTGGCCTGGAGCTCACCAAGTTGGACAGACTGACTGGACAGAAGTGCCCGGGGACCCGCTGTCCTGCCTCTGCAGTGCTGAGATCACAGCCTGTTCTACCACACCCGGCCTGGCCTTTTCTATGTGTGCTCGGGGGACTCAGGGTGTGCTGTCGCCTTTGTGTAGTGAGTAGTTCACCAGCCGAGACTTCTCCCCAGTCCCATGGAAAAGTTGAAAAACTGATTTCATAAATTCGCAGTGACTTTTGTAGAGACAAAGGCGTCTGTGTCTCCCCTCAGAGTGCGGGCGGAGCTCTGAGGGGAGCAGCAGGGCCCGGTGTCTCCTGCAGGTGTTGTAGTATGTGTAAGCACATGGCCAAAAGAGTGTCCTCAACACAGGACAATGAAGAGATGAAGTAATACACTGGGCCAGGGGGTGGGGGGTGGGGGGCCCCCCACCAAGAGGGGTTCACAGGTGCAGCATCCTAGCTCAACATCAGGGTGGATATTGGCTTAAGAAAGAGATGGGCACTAAATTGTGTGTGTGTGTGTGTGTGTGTGTGTGTGTGTGTGTGTGTGTGTGCATGTGTGCATGTATGTGTATGAGCATGTGCATGTGTGCATGTATGTGAGTGTGTACACAAGTGTGTGTGCACACATGCATGCATGCATGAGATGAGACCTCATGGTGAGAGGGAGCCATGGGAAGGCCCAGGGAACACACTTCCCTCAAAGACACTGTCACAGGGCAGGATCCTCGGGGCGGGTGGTGGCCGGGGTGGGGCCACCTAGCAAGGCTTTATAGGGAACAATAGGCTGGGAATGGGAGAGGAGCCTGGGACTGAATAATGTCCCAGTATAGCAGCGGCTTAAAAACATCACATGGCAGTCACATGCAGCCGAACTCCCAACAGCAGACAGCCATCCCCACTGTCCGTTCCAGAACATTCTCATGTCCCCAAAGAAGTTCCTCACTTGTGCAGGTCACCCCGCCCCACGCTAAATCTGTCTCTGTGGCGGCCTGTGATGTGTATGTCATACGAACCAAGTCATGACCATATGTGCCACGTGGCTGGCTTGCTCAGTTCAGGTCCTTGTACCTGTGTTTCTACTTCATGGTGTGTGTGTGTGTGTGTGTGTGTGTGTGTGTGGTGTGGTATATGTATGTGTAGTGTGTATGGTGTGTGTGGTGTGTATGTGTGTGCTGTGTGTGTATGGTGTATTGTGCGTGTGTATGGTGTGTGTGTGTTTGTGTATGGTGTGTGTTTCTGTTTGTATAGTGTGTGCTGTGTATGGTGTATGTGTCTGCGTGTGTACTATGTATGCTGTGTTTGTGTGTCCTTCCTTTCTGTAGGTCTTTCCGGGTCACCCCTGAGTATGATCCTAGGAGCTGCGTGATGATCATTATGGGGGAGCCCTGTTGGATGTCCCTGCGCCCTGGGCCTCCCACACAATCGCCCCGGCGCTCAGTGCATGCTTTCTTTGGAACAAGAGTGGGGCAGTAAGTGGCGTCTGCGGGGGTGAGGGTGTCCTGCACGCACCCGGATGGGGTGTGAACACAGCTCTCCTCTGTGGCTGTGACCTTTGGCCTCAGGGAGGGAGAACAATGGGACCAGCAGGAAATGAGCAGGAACTGCCGCTTCTGCCAAGAAGGCTCCTCCGGGAATCTGCTGTTTGCATCCTGCTGGGAAAACTGCACAGAAGCGCGTGCTAGATGGACGGAGAGTCAGAAAAAGGCTCCGTCGGGAGCAGCACGGAACTGATTCTGCACAGACTGAGCGCCCGGCCAGCAAAGAGCCTCTAGGTCTAACTCGGCAGGTGAAGAAGGAGACGCCCTCTCACCAGAGCGGCGGTCCAGCAGCCCTTCACCTGTGTGCCTGTCTTTCCATCTGGAAGACCGCCTGTTGACGTCACACAGGCTTGCGCGTGCGCTCTCTCTCTCTCTCTCTCTCTCTCTCTCTCTCTCTCTCTCTCCTCTCTCTCACACACACACACACACCACACATGTGCACAAACATGCACACACACATACTATACACACATGTATCATACACACATACCCCATACACACCCACACCACACACCCACACATCACACACATACACATACACCCCATAATACCACACACCATACACACATGCATCACACACAGACACACATATACCTATTACACACACATGTGCATGCACATACATGTCACACACTATACACAACACACACCCACACATACACCACCCCACACCATACATACTGCACACCACAAACACACATGCATCATATACACACACCACACATACAACATCACAGACACACACACCACACATACACACATAAACCACCCCACATCACACCTTTCCCCACCCCCCACCCCACGCAAACATACACACAACATCCAACACACATACCACACAGACATACACACTATACAATACACACACATACACACAACATATACTGGCTACTGACTCTCTCTCTCTCTCTCTCTCTCTCTATGTATATACACACACAATACACATATACCACACACATATACATACAATGTATACATACATGTATGCACATGCATATACACACATATGCACACAGCACATATAATAGCTGCTGACTATATGTGTAGATACACATGTACATCCAAATATATACACATATGTATGCACACACATATACATGCACACACACACACACAGATCAGAGAGACCTTTGATGATGGGATGGAGTGAGGACACTCGGCGGGTGAGCAAGACTGTACCAGCAGCTCTTTGAGCTCTTGGAGACACTGAAGACATGAGGTTGAGCCACTTTCGGGGATCATGTGATGTGATACAACTTCTGGAAGCTTCTCCCTCTGACACCTGTGTCTGCCAGCTGAACGCACATCGGTTCTGAGCTTTCATGTCTGCTTATTCCTCCTCTTCCTCAGACATTTTAAAGGACAATGACAAGCCTTGTCTGCTGATGACAGGATGGCGGTAGGCTCAGCTCTGACGTCATCCCCAGGCGCCTCAGCCCCAAGCCCCCCAAACAACCACACGTGTAGACAGGTGCCCCCCCTTCATTCTGCCATCAGGAAAAGCTTTGCAGCAGCTCGCTAACCCTGAGTCTCAGAGTGGCAGAAGCGGCAGAGACGATCTCCATTTCCCTCCATTTTAACTCATACGTGTATTAAAAATGAAATGCGAAGACAATTTTTACCTTTGCCACATTCTTACTGCTCTGTGATACGCATCATCTTGTGTAGCCCAGGCTAGCCTCAAATTCGCTGTGTAGCAGGGGATGACCTTGAGCTTCTGATCCTCCTGCCTCCACCTCCCAAGTGCTAAGATTACAAGTACTGGCCAGGAATGGGACCAATCCTCCTGCAAGCCAGGCAAGCATCTGACAGGCTGGACTCTGCCCGCAGCCCCCATAGTCATTTTTTTAATGGCCAGTTAATAGTCTACAGAGAAAAGTTTCACATGTTGTACTTTCAAGTTGTATGTATGTATGCATGTATGTATGTATGTATGTATGATTTTTTTGGTAATAATGTGTATATTGGAAACATTTTCATGCTGTGGAATTTTCTGTCTTTGGGCATAGGTATTAATATTCTGTCCAGTATAGAGTTCTGTTCCCCCAAAAGATAAAGCCAAGTTCTGGCCCCTGACACCCGTGAGCTGGACTTTGCAAACAGGGTCTGTGTAGATGCTCTCAGATCAGTCGTACACCACGAGCGTGGGCCTAACCAAAAATGACCAAAGTCCTTATCAGCTGTGGCGTCCTACCCAGCGGGGTCAGCATGCTTCTCTAGGGAGTGGGTCCCTGGTAGGTCAGGGTCCTTCCTGGACCTGTGTAGTGGGTGATTCACAGCATCACCCGGGAGCCCTGCTGGGCGCTGGAGGGAAGGTGGAGCAGGCCCTGGGGAGGTTGTTGCTGTGGGGAGACAGATGGGTGATGTAGCCGAAGGGAGCAGCCATCTTGGAGACCTGGAGGACCTGAGGGGCTAGGCGACTGGGGTGGCCCGCTAGGGGCTCAGGGCACAGCTTGCACTGCACTTGGGCTGGGTGAATCGCGGCCACTTTGGCCACTGGCGGATTCCTCTCCACCATCCTGCTGTCTTCACTTTCCATCCAGATGTGAGACATCTCCAGTGGGGCTGCAGGTGGGCAGAGGTGTTCCCCGCCTCACCCGCAGAAGAGGAGGGAGTGGAGGAGAAATCCAAGAGTCTTAGAGGGTGTCAGGGACTCTGGTGGGTGAGGCTGGTGGCGGCTTAGGGGTGCAGGTCCTCTGGGCCCTCAGGCCTAGCTTCTTTCCTGCCAACCCTGCCTCTGGCCTGTTCCCTCCCTCCCCCTCCCCCCAACTCTCCTTGTAGCTCACTTCTAGAGCACCTGGCTTTGAGAGTGGGGTGCTCCCGTGAGAACCCAGGCTTGCTGGAGGCTGTTGAGGCATCTCACAGCCTTAAATGCCTCTTCTTCCGTGCCTGGGCCCATTGGGGGCTGTCACTATCTTGTCCCGAGTTTGTAAGCCCATCCTCCCCAGCCCCTTTTAGTCCCCAGCTCCCTTGCAGATCTTGGGAGAAGTGTTCTTCCCACTAGTCAATGGGCAGCCTTGAAGACAAGCCTCCTGTGCAAGGCTTTTCGTAATCCAGGCCACAGCTCTGAAAGCCCGGGGCCCAGATTAAGCTGGGGTTGAGACTCCCATAACCACGGGTTACACAGGGACTCACCTGAATTTCCCTGCAGAGGCAAAAGCCCAAAAGAAATCAAAGCAGATTCTCTTAGACGATGCACCGGGCACACCCAGTCCCACTGTATTCCCCAGAGGGCTGCTAAGAGTCAGCCTGCACCTGGAGGGGTTGTGTCCTGCCGCCCATTCAGCTCAGGGCAATGGCCTGAGCATCTGTGGGCTGACCACAGCTGATCAAAGGGGATGGGCTTTCCTTTTGGGGTGCTGGGGCTTCATTTGGCCCCAGATCCAGTTGCTCTATTGCCATGTGTCGCAGCTATAGAGTGAGCAGGAGGCGTGTTTGCAGGGAGGTGCAAACCTTCAGCCTGCAGCTGGAGGCAGGAGGAAAGTCTGGGTGACACCTTGAGCTATCAGAGCAGGGTGTTACCAGGCAGTGTGATGCCTTTGATGTTGGGGCTTCCCCTTCCTCTCCCCGGCCTGCAGATGGCCAAGTGGGCCAGGAGGGAGGTATTTGGCACACAGCAATATGTCTTGTAGGGCATGCACCACAGGACACATGCATCCTACATAGGACATGCACTACACACAATGAGTTCGTGTGTGTGTGTGTGTGTGTGTGTGTGTGTGTGTGTGTGTGTGTGTGTGTGTGTATTGCATACAGGACACACACTGTACTCATGACACACCATACACAGGGCACACATTACACACAGGGCACACTGAACATAGGACATACACCACATACAACACACTACACACAGGGCATGTACCACATGCAGGACAGATGTACCATACACAGAATACTTACTACATACAATAAGATAATGTGTGTTTACATTTGCATGTATACTAAGGCGCACTACATACAATAAGATATTGCATGTTCGTTCACGTGTGTATGTATACTGCCTCTAGGACACAGTGCACATGCATTGCACCCACAGGACACACACACCATGACACACAGGATGACAGACTGCACATCACACAGAGGACACCCTGCAGCCTGGAGATGTACTGTATACCCAACACGTAGCTCATAGGATACATAGTGAATGCAGGGCACTAGTCACATACAGAGCCCAAACCGTGCGCCACACACATTGCACACAAGACATGCTACACACTTCTCTTGAGTGGCGGTGGCTCTGCAGCTCTTTCCCGGACTCTGACCAAGGGCCACCCAAACCCTGCTCTGCGTTGCCTGTTTTGGGAGCTAGACTCAGCCCTCCTTCATATGTTCACTGTGACAGAACTAGTCTTTTCCAGGTGAACTGCAGCCAGGTGGCACCCTGGACCGAGCCACACCCTGGGGCCACCTTGTCACTCCTCCAGGAACAAGAGCAAGTAGTTGGTTACCCAGAGAACAGAGGGTTGGAAAGCAAACACTGCATGGGTGGGGGAAATACAGGCCAAAGAGAAGTGGGGGCTAGGAAAGACAGATAGTAACCTTTATTCTTGAAACCACAGATACCTTTACCATAAATGCGTCTTTTAAGACACATATAAACTAAGTGCTGTAGAAAAATCTAGAAACGGCAGAGAATAATGGAAACACAAGAATCCTCCTGGATACTTCCAGAAACTAATAACTCTTGGAAGGTCAATGGCATCTAGCCTGAACGCACAGATAGGCACTGACAGACACATAGATCACCTTTACACACACGCCAAAGCCCGCCCTGCCAGCAGTGTGTCTCTCTCTTGCCTTCGTGTAAAATCCGGTGGTAGACATCTGTCCATGAAACATGGATTTCAGTAGCCACTGAGCTGTCTTCTGAATCCAGGCGAGCTGTGTTTGAGCAGCCAGGTTCATCTTAGGACACAGAGCAAACACGTGCCACCCTCCGCTGCAGGTTTCCTCATCTGTGAACTGGGAGGACCCGCCTTAGCTCACGAGACCATTAATTAATATTTAGGCATGGCCTTGCAATCACAGTGAAGGATTGCTACCTAAGTCAAAGGCTTTGTGAAACCAGCCTTAATTATTATAATTTGTTCATTTTGGGTAATTAGTACCCCGTGAATAACTTATCTGGGAGCACAACTGCATCTTTGTCACACATGAGCAGGAGCCCGGGGTCCAAAGACGAGCTAAGAGCCAAGGGTTGTCAGTCTCCAGGGGGCTGCAGTGGTCAATCAATGCTCCCGGCTGATCCTGTGGGCCTGAAGGGGAGACACACCTGAGCATGGACGGAGGACGGGAGCCTTTCCTGTCAGCTCCCAGCCTTCCCGATGCTAATCTAGCATGAATAGGTAGCTCACCAAGATCTTCACCTAATCCTTTCAGAGGACAAAAGTGAGACTGGCCCACTGGGAGTTTCTGTGATGGGCACAGTCTCAGACCCTCAGTTAGGGTGGGAGGGCGAGGCAGCCCCGAGTGTGTGACAGACGAACCGCACACAAGCGCTCTGGTTTGGAGAGAAGTTCTGTGATGCCTGGTAGAGGGGCCATGACCCGCCTTCCTATCCCCCCACCCCCTCCACACCCCCCTTTCCCCCACCCCTGGTCACGACATGTGGTGTGACAGATCTGTTTGGCCGATGGCAACAGTTACATAATAAGTAAAAGGACAAAATGTTTGCTGTGGGTTTGATCCTGGACGTGGGGGTCACTGAGCCCTCCCCCACTCAAGGCCCGCCCCCACTCAAGGCCCGCCCCCACTCCAGGCCCGCCCCCTCAAGGCCCGCCCCCAGCGACTACTTTTTCTAAAGGTTCCAGTTCCAGAGCTTAACCAAACTGGGGGACCTGGTGCTCAAATGTGTTCAAGCCACACGAGAGGCTTGCGCCTCCACAGCCTGGTTGGGTCCCCAACTCTTAAGATCTGCTCAGTCTCAGCAGTGTTACTGGTGTTTGGAAGGCAAGCTCGACTTGTTCTTGCGTTGGACAGCTTTGATTGCCACAAGGGGATCACAAACCCTCTTGGGGTAATTCTGTGTTTAAAGCAGGGGGTCCCCGAAGGCTCCCGATGAGATGTGCCAATGACAAGTCTTGTCTCCCCAGAAAAACTAGAGTCTCTTGCGAGGACAAGGGGAAAGGCTGTCAGTGGCCTTGGGCAGGGGATTGCGCAGTACGACGGCACAACCGGTTGCATCATGGGGCCAAGGGGTTGGATTCCCTGTGACAGCATGTTGTCATCCAGCGAAGACATGCTCACACATGAGGCCAAGGTGGTGGCAGAGACACGGCTGGTCATGCGAGTGTGTATTCCACTGGGGGGGGGGAATAGGAAAAACGGACTTGGCCAGGATCATGGTGGCACACCATAATCTCCCCCAGTACACAGGGAAAGGGGCAGTGACGTGTTTGAAGGTTCTAGAAGATCAAAGTGGAAAAGAAGAAGCTGTGGACTGACCGGTGGGGGTGGGTGGTGGGTGGGGACAGACAGTACCACCCAGAGGTGGCAGGAAAGAAGAAGAGAAGTGAGTGCTTTTGTTTTTCTCTGGAACAACCTGACATCCAGACCTGATAGGAGATGGAGCCTGGCTCGGGCTGCTTAGAGGGGTGACTCTGAGATGCGTGCTGGGGACTGGGTGGCTTCCTTGGATGGGGCGGGCGGATGGGACCAGCTGCTTCCTGCTGTTCTTGCTGCCCTGGAGGGAACTACAGAACTCAACATGGATGGATGCTCCTTGGGACACAGGAGCTCAGGCCCATAGCTCTCATGTGGGGAACTGGGAAAGCATCTGCAGTAGAGAGAGGGCTGAGGCCCACTCCCCGACCTCATCCCCACCACCTGACCCACATCCTGTGGCTTTGCCTTCTTTCTCTCAGCTTTAGGGTCCTGTCCCAGGTAAAGCTCCCCCAAGTCTGTCCTAACTAGTCTGTGGCTTTGCCCACGCTACCTCACTTCTCTGGCCTTCAGTTTCGTCGTGTGTGGAGTGAAGTTAATAGCAGGGTTCTGGCTCCTTTCTTATTTCACTCGCAGAGGTGCTGGGAGGGTGAAACAGGGCTGCACCGTGCCTGGTGTTCAGTGAGGGAAATGGCCTCGGCTCTAGGGCCAGGAGCTATGGCAACACACAAGAGCAACAGCGGGTATGTAGCCACCTTCTGCCACTGAGGGTGTTATCTGATTGGTCGAATGAACCCATCCCAGCATGAAGCATGTACAGGAATGTCCTGGGTTCAGAGAAGAACGTATGGCGTGGCGTACTTTTCTGGGTTGCAGTGTGAGCAGCTGATAGGCTGCAGCAGGGTGCTCTGTTCCCATTCCTCCAAAGCTTGCTGAACCGCAGCTTCCAGTGCCTGACCCAGGCAGCCTGCAGAGGCCCAGGAGCTGTAGTTGTGATGGGTGCCTGGGGAGGTTGACGCTGCTGCAGCAACAGTGTGCAGCTGAGCAGACTCACGCTCAGATCCCAGCACCGCTCTTCTAAAAGTCAGATTAGCGCTTAGGATCAGGCTTGCAGGCTGGAAAACGATGGGTTCCTGCTTGCTTCTAAAACGAGAGAGAGAGAGAGAGAGAGAGAGAGAGAGAGAGAGAGAGAGAGAGAGAGAGAGAGAGAACGTGCCTGCATGCACACGGAGGCCAGAGATCAACTGGGGTGTCTGTCCTTGGCCTTATCCACCCCTCAATTTTTTTTTTTTGAAACCAGGGACCTGGGCTTGTGGATTAGGCCAGGCTCGCTGGCTGGCCAGAGGGCCCCAGGGCTCTGCTTGGCTCCGCTCTGTAACACTGAGATTATGAACTGGCTCTACCTTGCCCAGCTTCTCGCATGGGCACTAAGGACAAACTCACGCTCCTGTGCATCACACGCATCCTGTGTGTGCATCACATGCACGTTGCCAACTGAGGAGTCGCCCCCACTGGATTTCCCTTACTCTATGAAACAGGTTTCTCAGCTGTGAATATGGAAAGCAGAATCGTTTTCATAGCTCCACTGCCGCTGAAGTGAAATTATAAAATGACACTAACCAGAAAATACCCAGCCATGGAACACAGCCCATCTAAGAAACACTACTCTGCTCTGCAGAGATGCCTCTTAGCTTTATATTCTGGACCCCGAGGGGATTGGGAGGCAGTCACTCCAGGAGGAGGATCTGATGGCTTGCGGCGCCATGCATGGGTGCCCAGCACCAGGCTCCATGGGTGCCCAGCACCAGGCTCCATGGGTGCCCAGCACCAGGCTCCCTCCCTCCGCTGCTGGGGCCCATCAGAGCTCTCGTGGGTGGAGCAGGTTGGCAGGGAGCAGGATGGAGCGGGGTGGGAGGCTTGGGTAAGCTTTCCTGTCTTCCTATTCTGTTGGCCAAATTTAGTGCCAGCTAAATAAAGGAATATTTTCAGGGGCAAAATGAGGTGGCCGTGGGGACAGCACATTGCTTGCCTTGGCTTGAATTTTTTTTTCCTGAGGGATTGTGGGGTCCCTGGAAACTGAGGGGGTTGGAATGAGTAAGGAAGCAAAACTCATGGCCAAGGGTGTGAGCTGGAGAGAGGGGCCTGTGTTTTGATTAGAGGAAGCAGAGAAGCGGGGGTCTCCCATGGTTTGCATTCTACACATGGAAAGCAAGACAGTGGGCACCTGTTGCCTTCTCTGTGGGCGGGACTTCCTGCCTGGTGGCTGTGGGTGGGACTTCCTGCCTGGTGGCTGTTAGCTCCCTCATGCTGTTGCCTTTCTGAGGCAGGGCTCTGAGGAAGCTTCATGAGTAGGTCCAGCTGGCAAGCGCGGCTGCTGTGTGGTTGTGGAGAGCTTTATACCACATCACCCACACGCTGCGTCCTCTCCCCTCTATGGGCCCAGCGGCCAGTGGCCTCACCTTGTGTCAAAATCTAGACCCTCCTCCTGGCAATGGGCAAACAAACACCTTATTGGTTGTGGTGTTCTTATGTTAGTCAGGGACAGAGCAGAGCAGATGGCAGTCCTTTGTTAACCCTAGCTCGGTGCATGGCTTGGTGGCCAAAGCTGTCTTATGCCTAGGACTCATAAAAATCAAGTCAAATAAAATCATATCAAATCCAGGCAGCACAGTGCAGGAGGAGGAAGGCGGGAAGAGACTGTGGACTGCTGTGCCACCCACAGACCTGCCCTCTGGCACGCGGCACAGGTGGAACAGCCTGTTGTGAGTGGCCAGTCCTGCCACCTCGGGCTATGGTGAGGTCCTAGCCTGAGCTGCCACTGAGGGTCAAGCTGCCGCTGAGGGCAGTTTCCAGGGACCACCTGGATGTCCAGGGACAATGCATAGCTGGCCTTACCCTCTTCTGGATACGGTGCTGAGGAAAGCACAGTGGAGCTAGTCCTGGGAGTAGGGGTGTGAGTAAGCTTTGAGGGTGTGAGTATGGAAGCTGACCCTGCTACCTGTCTGCCATGGGGGGCACGGATGCAGACGCAGGGGTGATGTTCCATACTCCCCCTGACCCTCGATACCTCTGGCAGTAAGAAAAGCTGCCCACAGGGTCATGAGCCCAGGAGAGCTGTCCCTGGCACTCACCAGAAGCAGCACTCTGGAGAATGGGCTGTGTACTACATCTGCACAGCATAGCAGAGCTGACCCTGGTGGCGAGGCAGGGGGTGCTGCACAGGTGAGCTAGCCAGCCCTAAGGGCAAGAGCTTGGGAGAGCTGGCCCTGGGGTCATGAGAGCTGGTGAGCTGGCCCTGCCCCTTGCTGGCTGCAGCTCTCTCCAGAGTGGATCCTACACCTTGCCTGGACATCACAGGAGGGCTGGCCTTGCAGAGGGGACATAGGCCTTGAGTGCAAGAACCTGGGAATGATGGCCCCATTACTCATCTTCATGAGGTGGTGTGGGTGCTGGAGCGATGCCCTTCCCGCCTCACCCCTCACTTCCTGCGGCAGTGGCCCTTCGGTCATGAGAATGGGAGAGCTATCCCTGCCCCTCATTGGCTGTAACACTCAGGAGAGTGGGCCTTGCACCTTACCTGGGCAATACATTAGAGCTGGCTCTGAGAGTGAAACCAGGGGTGACAGCCCCAAGGATGTGAGAGTGAGAGAGCTGTCCCAGCCCGTCACGGTCTCTAGTACTTGGGAGTGTGGGCCCCAAGCCTTGACTGAACAGCACAGTAAAGCTGGCTCTGGAGGCGTGGGTGAAAGTGAGCTGGCCTTGAGGGCAGGAGAGCAGGAGAGCTGATCATGCCTCCTGCAGATGGCGGCATTGGGTGGCCTATGGAGAGCAGTGCAGCGCTCACCCTGGTGGTGCAGATAAAGGACAGCTGACTTGCTGACCCGCTCAGCTACCACCCAGGCCTAGATCTAGGGCTCTGAATTGGCCCTCCCCCAAATCTATATCGTCTGCGAATGGTTGAGGTTGGGACTCCTGACAGGGCCAGTCCTCAGGTTCCAGTTCCAAAGCTGCAGGATCTCCAGGACACAGGGCAACAACAGGATAGCCGAGGGGGGGGGAGGGGGGGAAGGGGGGAAGTCCTGATGAGGAGCCAATATCGATGGTGTCAGAGAAGCCAGATATCTCGAGTCAGACCAATGACTCATTGCAGTGAAAATTTGCAAGTGAAGACGTGTGGACAGAGGGGTGAACTGTGGGACACATGTGACACACTACAGCTTCCATGATGGTGCAAGTGAAGACGTGTGGACAGAGGGGTGAACTGTAGGACACATGTGACACACTACAGCTTCCATGATGGTGCAAGTGAAGACGTGTGGACAGAGGGGTGAACTGTAGGACACATGTGACACACTACAGCTTCCATGATGGTGCAAGTGAAGACGTGTGGACAGAGGGGTGAACTGTGGGACACATGTGACACACTACAGCTTCCATGATGGTGCAAGTGAAGACGTGTGGACAGAGGGGTGAACTGTGGGACACATGTGACACACTACAGCTTCCATGATGGTGCAAGTGAAGACGTGTGGACAGAGGGGTGAACTGTGGGACACATGTGACACACTACAGCTTCCATGATGGTGCAAGTGGAGACGTGTGGACAGAGGGGTGAACTGTGGGACACATGTGACACTCTGCAGCTTCCATGATGGTGCAAGTGAAGACGTGTGGACAGAGGGGTGAACTGTAGGACACATGTGACACACTACAGCTTCCATGATGGTGCAAGTGAAGACGTGTGGACAGAGGGGTGAACTGTGGGACACATGTGACACACTACAGCTTCCATGATGGTGCAAGTGAAGACGTGTGGACAGAGGGGAGAACTGTGGGACACATGTGACACACTACAGCTTCCATGATGGTGCAAGTGAAGACGTGTGGACAGAGGGGAGAACTGTGGGACACATGTGACACACTACAGCTTCCATGATGGTGCAAGTGAAGACGTGTGGACAGAGGGGAGAACTGTGGGACACATGTGACACACTACAGCTTCCATGATGGTGCAAGTGAAGACGTGTGGACAGAGGGGTGAACTGTGGGACACATGTGACACACTACAGCTTCCATGATGGTGCAAGTGAAGACGTGTGGACAGAGGGGTGAACTGTGGGACACATGTGACACACTACAGCTTCCATGATGGTGCAAGTGAAGACGTGTGGACAGAGGGGTGAACTGTAGGACACGCTGTGACACACTACAGCTTCCATGATGGTGC
The DNA here is from genome assembly GCF_964271855.1 of Acomys minous. Taxonomy (NCBI): domain Eukaryota; kingdom Metazoa; phylum Chordata; class Mammalia; order Rodentia; family Muridae; genus Acomys; species Acomys minous. The sequence continues at coordinate 2,695,858 of NC_140492.1, forward strand.
AAGTGAAGACGTGTGCACAGAGGGGAGAACTGTGGGACACATGTGACACACTACAGCTTCCATGATGGTGCAAGTGAAGAGGTGTGGACAGAGGGGTGAACTGTGGGACACATGTGACACACTGCAGCTTCCATGATGGTGCAAGTGAAGACGTGTGGACAGAGGGGTGAACTGTGGGACACATGTGACACACTACAGCTTCCATGATGGTGCAAGTGAAGACGTGTGGACAGAGGGGTGAACTGTAGGACACATGTGACACACTACAGCTTCCATGATGGTGCAAGTGAAGACGTGTGGACAGAGGGGTGAACTGTAGGACACATGTGACACACTACAGCTTCCATGATGGTGCAAGTGAAGACATGTGGACAGAGGGGTGAACTGTGGGACACATGTGACACACTGCAGCTTCCATGATGGTGCAAGTGAAGACGTGTGGACAGAGGGGAGAACTGTGGGACACATGTGACACACTACAGCTTCCATGATGGTGCAAGTGAAGACGTGTGGACAGAGGGGAGAACTGTGGGACACATGTGACACACTACAGCTTCCATGATGGTGCAAGTGAAGACGTGTGGACAGAGGGGTGAACTGTGGGACACATGTGACACACTACAGCTTCCATGATGGTGCAAGTGAAGACGTGTGGACAGAGGGGTGAACTGTGGGACACATGTGACACACTACAGCTTCCATGATGGTGCAAGTGAAGACGTGTGGACAGAGGGGTGAACTGTAGGACACGCTGTGACACACTACAGCTTCCATGATGGTGCAAGTGAAGACGTGTGCACAGAGGGGAGAACTGTGGGACACATGTGACACACTACAGCTTCCATGATGGTGCAAGTGAAGAGGTGTGGACAGAGGGGTGAACTGTGGGACACATGTGACACACTGCAGCTTCCATGATGGTGCAAGTGAAGACGTGTGGACAGAGGGGTGAACTGTGGGACACATGTGACACACTACAGCTTCCATGATGGTGCAAGTGAAGACGTGTGGACAGAGGGGTGAACTGTGGGACACATGTGACACACTACAGCTTCCATGATGGTGCAAGTGAAGACGTGTGGACAGAGGGGTGAACTGTAGGACACATGTGACACACTACAGCTTCCATGATGGTGCAAGTGAAGACGTGTGGACAGAGGGGTGAACTGTGGGACACATGTGACACACTGCAGCTTCCATGATGGTGCAAGTGAAGACGTGTGGACAGAGGGGTGAACTGTGGGACACATGTGACACACTACAGCTTCCATGATGGTGCAAGTGAAGACGTGTGGACAGAGGGGTGAACTGTGGGACACATGTGACACACTACAGCTTCCATGATGGTGCAAGTGAAGACGTGTGGACAGAGGGGTGAACTGTAGGACATGCTGTGACACACTACAGCTTCCATGATGGTGCAAGTGAAGACGTGTGCACAGAGGGGAGAACTGTGGGACACATGTGACACACTACAGCTTCCATGATGGTGCAAGTGAAGAGGTGTGGACAGAGGGGTGAACTGTGGGACACATGTGACACACTGCAGCTTCCATGATGGTGCAAGTGAAGACGTGTGGACAGAGGGGTGAACTGTGGGACACATGTGACACACTACAGCTTCCATGATGGTGCAAGTGAAGACGTGTGGACAGAGGGGTGAACTGTGGGACACATGTGACACACTACAGCTTCCATGATGGTGCAAGTGAAGACGTGTGGACAGAGGGGTGAACTGTAGGACACATGTGACACACTACAGCTTCCATGATGGTGCAAGTGAAGACGTGTGGACAGAGGGGTGAACTGTGGGACACATGTGACACACTGCAGCTTCCATGATGGTGCAAGTGAAGACGTGTGGACAGAGGGGTGAACTGTGGGACACATGTGACACACTACAGCTTCCATGATGGTGCAAGTGAAGACGTGTGGACAGAGGGGTGAACTGTGGGACACATGTGACACACTACAGCTTCCATGATGGTGCAAGTGAAGACGTGTGGACAGAGGGGAGAACTGTAGGACACATGTGACACACTACAGCTTCCATGATGGTGCAAGTGAAGACGTGTGGACAGAGGGGTGAACTGTGGGACACATGTGACACACTACAGCTTCCATGATGGTGCAAGTGAAGACGTGTGGACAGAGGGGTGAACTGTGGGACACATGTGACACACTACAGCTTCCATGATGGTGCAAGTGAAGACGTGTGGACAGAGGGGTGAACTGTGGGACACATGTGACACACTACAGCTTCCATGATGGTGCAAGTGAAGACGTGTGGACAGAGGGGTGAACTGTGGGACACATGTGACACACTACAGCTTCCATGATGGTGCAAGTGAAGACGTGTGGACAGAGGGGAGAACTGTGGGACACATGTGACACACTACAGCTTCCATGATGGTGCAAGTGAAGACGTGTGGACAGAGGGGTGAACTGTGGGACACATGTGACACACTACAGCTTCCATGATGGTGCAAGTGAAGAGGTGTGGACAGAGGGGTGAACTGTAGGACACATGTGACACACTACAGCTTCCATGATGGTGCAAGTGAAGACGTGTGGACAGAGGGGTGAACTGTGGGACACATGTGACACACTACAGCTTCCATGATGGTGCAAGTGAAGAGGTGTGGACAGAGGGGTGAACTGTAGGACACGCTGTGACACACTACAGCTTCCATGATGGTGCAAGTGAAGACGTGTGCACAGAGGGGAGAACTGTGGGACACATGTGACACACTACAGCTTCCATGATGGTGCAAGTGAAGAGGTGTGGACAGAGGGGTGAACTGTGGGACACATGTGACACACTGCAGCTTCCATGATGGTGCAAGTGAAGACGTGTGGACAGAGGGGTGAACTGTGGGACACATGTGACACACTACAGCTTCCATGATGGTGCAAGTGAAGACGTGTGGACAGAGGGGTGAACTGTAGGACACATGTGACACACTACAGCTTCCATGATGGTGCAAGTGAAGACGTGTGGACAGAGGGGTGAACTGTAGGACACATGTGACACACTACAGCTTCCATGATGGTGCAAGTGAAGACGTGTGGACAGAGGGGTGAACTGTAGGACACATGTGACACACTACAGCTTCCATGATGGTGCAAGTGAAGACGTGTGGACAGAGGGGTGAACTGTGGGACACATGTGACACTCTGCAGCTTCCACAATGAGATGTTTTCTATGCTTTGCTTGTTTGCTTGTGTGTTTTATTTCATTGGGGGTGGTTGTAAGGACAAAGGGTGGATACAAGGGGCAGGGAGATGAGCGGGACTGCGGTGTGTGGTGTGAAACAGAGAATCAAGAAAAATAAAAAACAAACAAACAAGCAGCCAAATCTAAAGGCCCAGCCAGAGCATCTTGGGCCTCTGAGGTATCATGTGACTCTCAGAGAACTAGTCATCCTTCAAGAAGGGAATTCCTAGGGCCTGGGGAAGTGCACTGTGGGGACCACAGGAGTACGTCTCTAGCAGACTCCAGCAAGCATCATGGACCTTCTAGGTACAGTGCAAACCAGACACGTTGTGTCCCAGTCCACCCTGGCCCACACCAAGTCCATAGATTTTGGCAGCTTCAGTGTCCTGTGCTCCGTCTGAATGAATAGAAACATGGTCAAGTTATCTGTGGCAAACCACAGCAAGACTTCCGTGGCTGTGGAGAGTGGTGGTCTTCTCAAGTTATCTGTGGCAAACCACAGTGAGGCTTTCGTGGCCGTGGAGAGTGGTGGTCTTCTCAAGTTATCTGTGGCAAACCACAGCGAGACTTCCATGGCTGTGGAGAGTGATGGTCTTCTGAAGTTATCTGTAGCAAACCAAGGCAAGGCTTCTGTGGCCGTGGAGAGTGGTGGTCTTCTCAAGTTATCTGTAGCAAACCAAGGCAAGGCTTCCGTGGCCGTGGAGAGTGGTGATCTTCTCTACCGATAGAGGAGTCTTGGCTCGTGGTCTAGAGAAGAATGGGAGGTTTGCATGGCAAAGGAGGGCAGGGAGGGTACAGGAAGCCAGGCCTGGCTCCCCAACCCTTTCTAACGTGGTGAGCAGCTGCTTCCTGGGTTCAGGAGGCCGCCTCTGCCATCTGAGACCTGTGTTAAACTACTTGTTTAAGAGTTACGTATTCAGATGAGATGGCCTCAGGATGCTAATAGGAGAATTGAATTCCTATCACTCTATCAAGTTCCTATGAACATGACCCTGTCTGCAACGATGCGTCATGTTGGACTAGGGTGGTCCCTAATCAGTTCTGACTGATGTCTTTAGGAAAGAGAACACAGGAGGAAAGAGAACATAGGAGAAGCCATGTTGGAGATGGATTCAGAGGGGAAGGATGTGTGGCTGCAGTCGGGCTACTAGAGGTAACCAGAAGCTGGCAGAGGCACGGAGGGTCCTCTCCTGAGTTTCAGTGCCCTGTCCACATCCTGGTTCCAGACTCCTTGCCTCCACAACTGTGAGGGAATAGATGGCTTTTTTTGCAAGTTAAGGACAACAGAATTACTACATAGTTTGTGGTGACTTTGTGCTGGTCCTAGGAGATGATTCCAGGTGGGAAGCCCTTTCTCCAGGCACACTGTCAGAAAGCAGGGGAGGTGTGTTGTAGCATCTGGTAGGGACGTGGCCCCCAGGCCCCCAGCCTTCCCCCTTATCTTCCTCCATGCTGGCTTCCGCTGTGGGGCCAGGGCAGCTGCAGGCAAGGCCTCTGCGGGCCAGGAACTCAAGAGGAAACTGAGAAGCGGCCCGTGTTCCGAGCCAGATAGGAATCTTGGCTGTGGTGAGGGCTCTTTTCCTTTGCACTCGGCCTGTGTTCCAGAGATAAGGGAGAGGGAAGGACAGGAAGCCGTGGGAAGTCCTAGAGAAGCAGCCCTCCCACTGCTGAAGCACGCTTTGCAAAGGGGAGCCGGAGCCCGAGACCCGCGTTGCCCTAACTGCCCCTCACCAGCTGCACAACTCAAGCAGGGTGCGTCTCCCAGCTGCCTCAGTCTCCTCAGCCGGGAGAGTGCCAGGCAGCTGATCCACAGACCAAATGAGTGTCCTTGACAAGGTCATGGGAGGCCCTGGTGCAGGGATTGTGAGGAGAGCACAGCCTCACATGTAATGACAGTTCCTGGAGCACACAGCAAGGATGTGGTTGTCTTGGTAACGAATGTTGCTGTTTGGGAAGTTCCCTCTGGCCAGTTGAGATTGTGATGTTTAATGTTGAGGCCCTCAGTTGGTTCTTGTCTCTCCAAGGATTGTTAGTATTAGACTCCTGTCACTGTGACAAGGACCTGAGGGAAACCACCTAAAAGGAGGAAGAACTCTGGTTCCAGAGGTTCTGCCCATGGCTCCCTTGCCCCACGGAGATGGGCGTGCGATGACAGGCCATTGTGGCAGGGAGTGGGGCTGTTCCCCATGTGGTGGCCAGGAAGCAGACAGAAGGCAGCGGACAGCTACATCTTTCAAGTCCCCAGTGATCTACCTCTTCAGTGCGGCCCCGCCTCCTGTAGCTTCCGCTAACTCCCCAAATAACCCCGCTAGCTGGACACTGAGCTCCTAGCGCATGATCCAATAGAGGCCACTTCATATTTAGACCACGATAACAGGGTCAGTTCATGCCGCGGATCAATCGGGCTGCCCACACCAACACCCTGAATCATAACCGTTGGGCTACGCGCTTTTCTGCCTCCAAGGTGGAAGTCAAACCGTGTGACCAACTGTGTGAATCACACTGGCCTTGAATCCTGGTGCCAATGTGTCTTGGGCTTGGAGCTCTCAGAATACAACTTCTTTCCATAAGACATTTGTCATATCGCATAGGCCCTGTTCCCCAGGGACAGGCCCTTTCAAAGCCCCTAAATGGAGAAGGCTACAGGAGGCGGCACCGGGGGCCATGGTCACGGCGTTTACTAACCGGCCTATTGTCTTTCCATGTTCCCGTATTCAGGCATGGCCTTGGGACTTCTCAAACACCTGCTCCAGCACTTCAAGAAAACACAGTGTCTCTTTGTCTACTTAGGTGACGTCAGTGGACCTTGGACCTGTTTCCTCAGAGCACTTCCCCCCGCCCCCCCCATTCTCTCAGCGGGGACCTTCAGAGCGTACGTTCTGCTGTCCCTGGGCAGGGAAGGTTTTATTTTGGACCCGGTTGGTATTGCCTATCACTGTAATGAAGTGCCTGAGGGGCGGCCTGACTCCCTCTCTTGAACCCCCAAACATAACAGCACCGCCTTAAGGCAAAGATGTTTGAGCTATATGCTGGAGTGTTAGGACTTACCACAGCCTTAACTCTTTTTTTTTTTTTTAAAGATTTATTTATTATTATGTATCCAGTGTTCTGGCTGTATGTACACCCACAGGCCAGAAGAGGGAGTCACATCACATCACAGATGGTTGTGAACTGAGATGTGGTTGCTGGGAATTGAACTCAGGACCTTTGGAAGAGCAGGTGGCGCTCTTAACCACTGAGCCCCCTCACAGCCTTAACTCTTAAAAGTAATCAAGAAATGGACCAATGAGTGGTCAAAAGTTACAAAAGCAGTCAAAAGTATGCTAAGCACCTTCGGGAGGAGATAAAAAGTCTTTGTTTTGGGGAATATCCTTTCTTAGAAGGTACAAATATACACGTATGTATAACAGCGGCAGCAACAATAATAAAATAGGGTCCATGAACTTACTACATAGCTGAGGATGACTCTGAACTCCTGATCTTCTCAAAGGACTACAGGCCCATACCACCTACTGTAAGTGGTTTATGAATGCTGGGAATTGAACCCCGGGCCTTGAGTGTGCTGGGTAAGCAGTGTTCCAAACAGACTTGTGCCTAGTCCAGACGCTGAGGACTCACTGTCCACGTAACTGGCTCTGTGATGGGTGGCCTTTTATCCTGCGTCCTGGGAAACAGTGGCTCCAGGTGGCAAAGCTGCCGTGGCATAAGGCAAGGACTGGCGGGGTAAAATGAGTGCTGACATTGCTGAATGCACACTGTGAGCTGGGGACGGTGCTTGGAACACGTGCAGCGTCCCCTGACAATATGTGGTGGCACAGGCACTGTCCACATTTTGTAAATGAGGAAAATAGGCAGAGAGGAAAAGTAACTGCGAGCTGCATGCTGTGGTTACCCCCTTTTCTCTCCCCACTCCAAATTAAGCTAATCCTTTGGCAGTTTCATACATGTACCCAATGCTTTCAGCTAACACACTGCCCCACTGTCTCTTGTCTCTCTCTGCCCTATCAACACCACCTCATATCTACCTGACCCCTTTCTAGATTCATGACCTTTGGCTTTACCTTGTGACCCATGTAGTCTAACCAGGGTCATCTATGTGGCCATCGGGTTGGGACTGTCCACTGGGCCCTGGTGACACCGTCAGTGTGTACACAACTGAAGGTCACACTCCCCATTTTTTCTGAGTGCCTTAGTAGGAGATAGTTCAGCTGTGAGAAGCAGGGCCCCCGGCCCCTCCTCGGTCTGTGATTGGCTGTCGATGAACCCATTTAGAAAAGATCACATTTATTTATTTATTTCTGTGTGTGTATGTTTGTATGTATGTATGTATGTGGGTGCACGCATGTGCACATGTGTGTGCATGCCATAGCACTCATAAGATAAGAGGACACTTTACAGGAGTTGGTTCTCTCTTTCCACCAACCATGTGGTTCCAGGGATTGAAATGGTCAGTCTTACTGACCCGCACCATTCCTTGGCTGAGCCGTCTCACAGTCTGGATTAAGCCATTCTTGTGGAGATGCGGGGTTAGAGAGGCTGTGCGTTGCTGAGCAGACAGCACTGTGCAACCCTCCTCTCCTTCTGCAGGCTAGCACTCTCTGCCTCTCCTTTCATGATGTTTCCTGAACTTTGGAGGGAGGGACTGTTCTGTTTAGGACTGACCATCCACTGTTGTTTATCCTTAACCTCTTGTGCAGCTATGTGACTCTACCCACTGTAGTTCAGTAGGGAGAGAGTTTTCTATGATTTAGACTGAGAGGTAATTGTGTGTGGATTCTCACACACACACACACACACACACACACACACACTTAGAAGGTAGTTGATTGCCATATCTGCCACCCCCTACCATGGGGCTTTTGGGTGGGTTTCCAGTACTTGGTATAGCTTCCTTCCTGTGGTTGGACCTCAAACCCAAGAGAGCAATACTTTAAAAAAGACCTAAAAAAAGGGCAAGGATATTGAAGCAGCAGTTTAAAAAAATTGACTAGGAAGTCCAGGGCCAGATGGACTCACAGCAGAGTTCCATCAGACATTTAGAGATCTGCAGCTGATGCTTCTTAAGCGAGATGGCAGACAGAGCACGCCCAGCCCCTACAAACCAGCACTACAGATGAAAACTACAGACCAGTACCCCGGTGAAAATAAATGTACAAATTCTCAACAAAAGACTTGCAAACTGGGGCTAGAGAGATGGCTCGGTGGTTAAGAGCAATGGCTGCTCTTCCAGAGGTCCCAGGTTCAATCCCCAGCAACCACATGGCAGCTCACAACTATCTGTAACTCCTGTTCCAGAGGATCTGACTTCCTCACACACACAGGCAAAACACAAATGTACAGAAAATAAAAATAAATAAGTTATAAAAAACTACTTGCAAACTAGATATAGGCACACATCGAAAGGATCATTCACAGTGATTAATGGGGTTATTTTAGAGCTGCAGGAATAATTCAACATATAAAAATCAATAAATGTAACATAGTTTATATAAGTGGACATAAAAGAAAAAAAATCACATGATCTCAATTGATGCATGAAAGACCTTTGACAAAAATGCAGCACTCCTGCATGATAAAAAACCTTAGAGATACTACGATTGGAGGTGGCATTACTTAACGTAGCAAAAGCCATATAAGAAAACCCCACAGCCAAGCTGGGCGTGATGGCACACGTCTTTAATCCCAACACTTGGGAGGCAGAGGCAGGTGGATCGCTGTGAGTTCGAGGCCAGCCTGGTCTACAAAGTGAGTCCAGGACAGCCAAGGGTAACACAAAGAGACCCTGTCTCAAAAAACCAAAACCAAAACCAACAACAAAAAACCCCCCCAGCCAACATTATGCTAACCAGAGAAAAACCTCAAAGCAGTTCCATTAAAACCAGGAACAAGATAGGGATGCCCGCGCTCTCCAGTCCCCCTCAACAAAGGGCTCAGCGCTAGCTAGAACAGTGAGACAATAGGGAGATAATGGGCCACGGGTGAGACGAGCTGCCCTGTGGGTGGATGGAATGCGTTAGGTCAGACCATTCAGCTCCACCAGAAAACTCCTAGGACTGATCAGCACTTTCAGCCAAGTGCAGGATCCAAAATTAACACAGCAAAACCCGTAGCCTTGCTGTACACCAATGGCAAACACGCCGAGAGAGAAACGGGGAAACAGTCCTGTTTACAATAGCCTCAAAAAAAAAAAGAAAATAACTGGAGTGAACCTATCCAAGGGGGTCAAGGGCCCCTAAACCAAAAGCTCCAAGGAAAGAGACCGAAGAAGACACTGGATGGTGGAAGGAAAGACCACCACAGCCCAGGCATTGGTAGAATTATTATTGTGAATTAACCGTCGTACCAAAAGCAACTTCCAGGTTCAGTGCAAACCCTCATTGTCGCCATACTACCCCAAAAGAGCGGGAATGACATTAAAAAGTCACGTGGAAACACAAAGAGCTCGGATAGCTACAACATTCCCCAGCAAAAGAGTATGGCTGGAGGGACTGTCATACTCACCTCCAGCTGTGACACACACACACACACACACACACACACACACACACACACACACACACACACACGAGTGGATTAGCACAGACAACTGAGATGTAAGCCCATTACAGCCACTTGATATTAGACATGCCACATGGAGGAAGGAGCGTTTTCAAAAATGGCGCTGGGGAAACTGGATGTCTATGTGTAGAGGAATGACGCTAAACCCTGTCTCTTCTTCCTACTTCTTTTTTGTTTTAAAGATTTATTTATGTATTTATTTGTGTATTTATTTATTTATTATTTATACAATGTTCTCCCTGCATGTACACCTGCATGCCAGAAGAGGGCACCAGATCTCATTATAGATGGTTGGGAGCCACCATGTGGTCACTGGGAATTGAACTCAGGACTTTTGGAAGAGCAGTCAGTGCTCTTAACCTCTGAGCTATCTCTCCAGCTCTATTCCTACTTCTTTACCACAGTGCCCTGTTGTCCCCAGAGCTGAAGCCGGACTGCCTGGGTACCAGGCCCCGATAATGGTTAGGGGTGGCAACAGCTTCCATCTGGGATGCAGCACTGTCAACTGGCCCCAAGTGACTCCACCCAAGAATGTGCCATGCATCATCCCCAAAGGGAAACCGCCCACCTGTTTTATCTTATCTCCCATGTCTAGTCAGCACAAGGGCCTCTCTGTATTTTATCGCTTCTGTGTTTCCTTATCTGTGACCCAGGGTCCAAGGCAGTCAGCTGATGGTGTCATTAGAACTCCCGATGTCATCATACATCTGGCCCAGCTGGTCTGGGCTGGGGCATCAGAAGCTGTGTCAGTGATGGAGATCCAGCAGCGAGCCTGGCTTGTGAGCTGTCAGTATCTCCCTGGGCAACCTTCTCCCCAGCCTGGCCAGTCTGTGCGCCACCAGCCTCTGTACCTGTACGGGCCTTCCCATCCCCCAGACAGCGTGAGGAAGGTAGACTGCTGGGCCTTCTGGATTTTCTGCCAGGCTGCACCTTACACTTAGTGCTGGTTGGCCGTGCTTGTCTTCAGCAAGCAGGTCCGTGCGTGAAGGCTCTTGGCCAAGAGGCAGCCTCAGGGCTCCACCTGGATGCAGTGAGGAGGGAGTCTTGGATTTCACTATCAAATGAAATAATTTCAGGCCAGAGCCTCTTACAGATCGGGTCTACTGTCTGTGTGGTATTTCTGAGACACGGTTTGGCTTTGTGTCCCTGGCTGGCCCGACATGCAACGTGCAGCCTAGGATAGCCTTAACTCACAACAAACTCATGCAGACTCTTCCAGGGGATGGTTTTCTTGTGATGTCCGGCTTACTCTAACTCCTGACCGATGGCTCCCTGCTCTGACCTTTCTTCTACAGTGTGTGAAGGTTCTGCATGGCTTAGGGATCATGTGATCAGCCTGGGATCACCTGGGGAATAGCTAACACACCACTTCCATGTCTCCCCTTTGATGTGAAGGTTCTTTCCCATGTAAAGTAACAGTCCCAGGTCTCAGGGGTTAGGATGTGGCTATATTTGGGGGTACATTTTCCTGACTACCACAGACATGATATACTATTTGTATATCATGCACTAGCAATGCGATTAAAGTTAGGTTCATATGTCTGTGAACAGCATATGTAATAATGGAATATAGATTAGCCAGTCCTAACTGATCAGAGTATATTCCTGGGAAAGCAGTTCCGGATGTGGGGGTGTGGGGGAGGGGCAGCATGGGAGCTAAGTTTAGCAAGGCAAACATGCCAATGATGATGAAGGATGGGTAGAACTACTTATAATGTCTTTCATCTATCTATTGTTGACCTATTTTTCATTGCTCTATATGTCTACCATCTATCTTTTAAATTTGTTATTTTGAGACAGTGCCTCACTATGTAGCCCAGGCTAGCCCTAGGACCTGTGACAATCCTATATGGGATCACAGTTTGTGCCAGTCTAGCCTGACTCTCTCTGTCTTTTAAGTGTTACTCAAAAGGCTAAGTGTGGTGGTACATACTTGATATCCTAGCTCCCAGAAGGATGAGGCAGGAGGATGGCGTTGAGTCTGAAGCCAGCTTTTGCTACATAGTAAGACAAAGACAAGTCAGGAACAGTGGTGGGTGCGATGTCTTGTTTCTACTCACCCGTGGATGGGCAGTTGAGTGTTCACACCATCAGTTGTTGTGAACAATGAACACAGTCGTGCAAATATCCACCAGAGCCTTTGCACTTGATTCCTTTGTGAGTGGGGTGTGCGCCATGTGGCAATCCCATGATTAAGTTCTTGAGGAGCTGCCAGGCTGTCTGCATATCTGATGTGCCTCTTTGTCTGCATGTGTGTGTGTACCAAGTGCGTGGATGCCTACAGCTGCCAGAAGGGGGTGCGGTGCTGAATTCATTGGAGCTGGAATCACAGATGCGGCCAGAAGGGGGTGCTGAATTCCTTGGAGCTGGGATTACACATGGTCGCAGGCCACCATGTGGTTGCTCGGTATTGAGCTAGGGTCCTGGAGGAGAAGCCGGTGCTCCTAACCCTGAACCGCATCGCTGCCTCTGAGGACGCTTTTGTTTGGACAGTGCTCTTTGAGGTGCAGCCAAGTGTTCCTGTAGCTGGCTGGCCTAGGCCGTGAGTCAACAGGTATTTCTACAGTGTGGGTAAGCAGCAGTTTACCTTAGCTGTCTCCATAGGATCATGGCGCCTTCAGTCAGTTGTTGCCTTCCGGGTATGCCCATGGGGACTGGGATTAGCTTAAGTCGACGTTCCCTTGCAAGCAGAACAAAAGCAAGATTTTTATCAGGACTGAGATGCAAATGGCAGAAATTGCTGAGGTCTACAGCTGAGGTTGCCAGGCTGGAGCAGCCAAGTCAGACGGAGATCTCGGCTTCGTGGGCCTGAAGACAGAAGGAATCAGAGAAATAAGAAGGAAAAAAAAAATCCCCAAGCCGAGAGCATTTCAAGGAGGATGGTGTGGTCTGTGTTGAGGGCTGTGCTGAGGGTACAAGTGTGATGAAGGTCACAATGCAGGAAAGGTCTGGGCCTGGTCACCAGCGTGCTTGTCACAGCAGAGGCAACACGGTAAGGAGAAGTGTAGTGCATTTTTTCTCTATTTTATTTTGGTTTCTTATGCCTCTACTTCCCTTCCAGCCCTTATCCACCCTAATACCTTCCAACCCCCAACACTAGGTGGGAGAGAAGGAAGGTTAGAGGGGGAAGGGGGCGTAGACCTCTTTAGTACTTCCGGCTGGTTAGGGTCATTGGGTTCTTTCAGTTGTCAGGATATCTAGCAGTCCAGCTAACCAGCTAACCAGCTAACCAGCTAACCAGCAAACCAGCAAACGAACAAGCCGCCTTCTTCTTCAGACCATCTCCTCAAAGCATATTTTGAAACATCCTCTTCCTTTCTCTGGGCTCTTGTATTTATACCCTCTCTGAGTCCTCAGAATTAAACTATCTGCAGCTGTCAAAGACCAGGCCCCTCTCCAAGCCACATGAGGCTGTTACCAGCTGGCAAAGACAGTGCCCCCCTCCCAGCCGCACAAGACAATTACCAATGCCCCCTCCCAGCCGCACAAGGTGGTTATCAGCTGTGGACAAACTAAAACCAGCCCCACATCCCACACTTGATATTAAAACAAAAACATAACATAACTGGGTTTCTAAAGAACTCAAAACTTCTACTACAGAGAAGTAAGGTGAATCAGAAAATACCATCTCTCTCTCTCTCTCTCTCTCTCTCTCTCTCTCTCTCTCTCTCTCTGTCTCTCTCTCTCTCTCTCTCTCTCTCTGTGTGTGTGTGTGTGTGTGTGTGTGTGTGTGTGTGTGTCTGAGAGAGAGCATGTATGAAGAGAATGAATATGTTACTCTATCCTATTTTAACCTACAGAGTTGGTAAAATTAGTAAAAGGATTAAATGAAAAAAGCTCCATGAAATGGAAAGGCCTGCCTTCCCAAGCCCCTCACCAGAGATTCGCTAACTTCTCTGCAGTTTGAGGCTGTGGCTGTTTAGACATGATTTGGCAACAAGTAGAGTCCAAGAACACAGAGAACAACATAAATAAGGAATGTATACAAAGGCCTAAGAGGCCAGGGGTCACAGTGCACAGGAATATGCTGCTTCATTTGTTTGCAACAGAAAAGGAAATAAGAAGGAAATGTAGACTGTGCTGTAACTCAGAGCTCAGGAAGTCAAACAAATTTTGAACTGTCATCACATGCATTTGAATGGACAGCACCAGCGCTATCCCCTGACTTATCCATGCGTCCATCTATCCATCAACTACCTGTCCATCATCCACTATCCACCCACCCATCCATCCATCATCCACCCACCCATCCATCCATCATCTATCCATCCATCATCCATCTATCCATCAATCATCCATCTATCCATCCATGATCCACCCATCCATCCATCATCTATCCATCCATCATCCATCTATCCATCTATCATCCATCTATCCATCCATCCATCATCCATCCATCCATCATCCATCTATCCATCCATCCATCATCCACCCATCCATCCATCATCTACCTATCCATCCATCATCCATCTATCCATCTATCCATCCATCATCCATCTATCCATCCATCCATCATCCATCTATCCATCCATCATCCATCTATCCATCCATCATCCATCTATCCATCCATCATCCATCTATCCATCATCCATCTATCCATCAATCATCCATCATCCATCTATCCATCCATCATCCATCCATCATCCATCATCCATCTATCCATCCATCATCCATCTATCCATCCATCCATCATCCATCTATCCATCCATCATCCATCTATCCATCCATCCATCATCCATCTATCCATCCATCATCCATCTATCCATCCATCATCCATCTATCCATCATCCATCTATCCATCAATCATCCATCATCCATCTATCCATCCATCATCCATCTATCCATCCATCATCCATCTATCCATCCATCATCCATCCATCATCCATCATCCATCCATCCATCCATCTATCCATCTATCATCCATCCATCCATCATCCATCATCCATCTATCCATCCATCATCCATCTATCCACCCATCATCCATCATCCATCTATCCATCATCCATCTATCCATCCATCATCCATCTATCCATCCATCATCCATCTATCCATCCATCATCCATCTATCCATCCATCATCCATCTATCCATCTATCATCATCTATCCATCCATCATCCATCCATCCATCCATCATCCATCTATCCATCCATCATCCATCTATCCATTCATCATCCATCTATCCATCTATCATCCATCCATCCATCATCCATCTATCCATCCATCATCCATCCATCCTTCTATCATCCATCATCCATCAATCCACCCATTATCCATCCATCATCCATAATCCATCCATCTACCCATTATCCATCCATCCATCCATCCATCATCCATCCATCCATCCATCCATCATCCATCCATTCATCCATCATCCATCCATCATCCATCTATCCATCCATCCATCATCCATCCATCCATCCATCATCCATCTATCCATCTATCATCCATCCATCCATCATCCATCTATCCATCTATCATCATCTATCCATCCATCATCCATCCATCCATCATCCATCTATCCATCCATCATCCATCCATCATCCATCCATCCATCCATCCATCCACCATCCATCCATCATCCATCATCCATCCATCCATCATCCATCCATCCATCATCCATCTATCCATCCATCATCCATCTATCCATCCATCATCCATCTATCCATCCATCATCCATCCATCCATCATCCATCTATCCATCCATCATCCATCCATCCATCCATCCATCATCCATCCATCCATCCATCCATCCATCATCCATCCATCCATCATCCATCCATCCATCCATCCATCCACCTATCATCCATCATCCATCATCTGCCCATCCATCATCCATCCATGCATCATCCATCCATGCATCAT
This sequence comes from Acomys minous, assembly GCF_964271855.1. Taxonomy (NCBI): domain Eukaryota; kingdom Metazoa; phylum Chordata; class Mammalia; order Rodentia; family Muridae; genus Acomys; species Acomys minous. The sequence goes on from NC_140492.1 coordinate 2,711,495, forward strand.
CCATCCATCCATCCATCCATCTATCTCTTTAAATATATTGAAGAAGGGCTAGGTAGGTGGCTCAGTCAATAAAATACTTGCCATGTGTGCATTTGGACCTGAATTGGATCCCCAGAACCTAGATGATAGAAACTGGTTATGTTGGTGCACACTTGTAATTCCAAGGATGTGTGAGTGGGAACAGTGGATGCCTGGGGCTTGCTGGCTACCCAGTGTAGCCTAGTCAGCAAGTTCCAGGCTCCATCACCAAAAAACAAAACACCTGTCCTGAACCTAAAGACCAAACCCAAAACAAAATGAAACAGTGAACAGCATCTCGATGAACAACACCTGAGCCTGATCTCTGGCCTCCACATGCACACCCATCCACAGCAGCACAGACACACACACACATTTACACAGAATAAGAATGTCTTGATGTCTGTGATTGAGTAATTCCCCACAGTCCATCAGCAGGTGTTAGTGTCCTCTCACAGAATTCCAGGACAACAGAAAATCCTTTTGATATAATTTAACTAAAAAACAAAACAAAACAACAACAACAACAACAACAACAACAACAACAAGATATTCCAAAACAAAAACCAAACAAAAAGTGTTATTTATGTGAAAATACACTGTGGGTACAAGTTTGAGGGTGTGATCCAGCCTCATCACACCCTTACAGATGCAGGGACAGGCATGCTGCAGAGCAGCTTGGAAACCATTGCTTCCTTTACTTGTTATCTGACTCAACATCTCAGTCTTGGCTTCTTCCTACTTTTGTTTGGCAGGCTCCACAGCTGTGCCGTCTCTGGAATGAATTTCCTGTTTTAAGGGCTGCTTATTGCGACCAAGGACACCCTAGAAAAACGATGTTTCCCTTCTGCAAAGCTATTCAGAATTCTTTTTGTGGAACTTTAACCTTTGACACATAACACGTGTGTGTACTCATGGTCACAGCATGCTGTTAAAATGCACGTATACAGATCTAGTGAGAGGGCCCCACGAGCCTGACGTCCTGAGTGTGATGCCTACGACCCGACCCCTATGGCGGGAGGAGGGAACTCTAGGCCTCACCTGCTTATTCACTCCTGGAGCTGAGGATCTTGCCTGGTCTCTGGGAGCCACCATGGGATTGGAACACAGCTTGCAGTGCCCTGCCTTGGCGTCCAGGCCGGGAAGTCAAGGGGCTCCTGGCTCTCTAGTGGTAACGAAAGGTGTTGGGTCAGGTGGTTATAGCAAAGTGCCTGGCCTGGGGATACGTATTTTCTTCTCTCTCTCTCTCTCTCTCTCTCTCTCTCTCTCTCTCTCTCTCTCTCTCTCTCTCTTTCTCAAGACCAGGTTTCTGAATCCCTGTATCCTCTGGCTGTTCTGGAACTTACTCTTGTAGCCCAGGCTGGCCTTGAACCTGGAGATCCTCCTGTCTTTGCCTCCTGAGTGCTTGGATTAAAGGTGTGCACCACATCGTCCTGCTGATCTCAGTGTATTTTTATATGACTTTTCTTTCGGGGTCTTTGCACATACACATTTCTTCCTATGATGTCATCAGTTGGAGTGGATCAGTACCTACCCTAAGGACCTCATCTGAAGAGTTCATTCTTTGAGGATTTCATACACGTACACAATGTATTTGACCCCTTTTAACTCATCCCAGTCCCTGCTCCCCTTTGGGTCTCCCTCATGACTTCATGCATCTTCTTGTTACCCACGGAACCTGGTACTATACTTGGACACACAGTACTCCATCCGCTGGTGCATGGGCGGCCAGCCAGGTCCATGCTCTAAGGAAAACTGACCCCCACCCACGCCTCCCCACCCCCACCCCCGCTGTAACAGCCTTATTGCTAAACGCTCCTTAGCTATCGGTGGGGCTTTGCACGCCTCTAAGCATCCATGCTGAGGTGTGGACTGGCTTGATCTTGTCCCAGCAGCCCCAGCTGCTCGGAGTTCACGAGTGCCACCATCCTCTCATGTTAAGAAGACATTGTTTTATAGAATGTGAGGGCTTGTCATATGTGTGCTTTTTTTTTCTTCCATTTTTGAGACAGTAGGCCAGGCTATCTTCCAACTTGCTCTGTAGCTGAGGATTCATGATCCTCCTGCCTCTACCTCCCAAGTGCTTGGTCTGCAGGCGTGTGCTGCCATATTTGGTTGTGGTACTAGGGATTGAACCTGGGTTTTTAAATGCATGTTAAATGCTTTACCAATTGAGCGGCACCCCCAACCTTACATCCTGGGACGTCACAAGGCCACCTCCAGTCAGTCCCTATTAAAGCAGAGGGGAGTACAGTGTGGTGGTGGTGGGGCACAGTGTGATGGTGGGGGGCACGGTGTGTTGGTGGTGGGCATGGTGTGGTGGGGGCATGGTGTGGTGGTGGGGGGCATTGTGTGGTGGGGGGGGCATGGTGTGGTGGTGGGGGCATGGTGTGGAGGGGGGCATGGTGTGGTGGTGGTGGGCATGGTGTGGTGGTGGGCATGGTGTGGTGGTGGGCATGGTGTGGTGGTGGTGGGCATGGTGTGGTGGTGGGCATGGTGTGGTGGTGGTGGGCATGGTGTGGTGGTGGGGGGCATGGTGTGGTGGTGGTGGGCATGGTGTGGTGGGGGGCATGGTGTGGTGGGGGGCATGGTGTGGTGGTGGTGGGCATGGTGTGGTGGTGGGCATGGTGTGGTGGTGGTGGGCATGGTGTGGTGGTGGGCATGGTGTGGTAGTGGTGGGCATGGTGTGGTGGGGGGCATGGTGTGGTAGTGGTGGGCATGGTGTGGTGGTGGGCATGGTGTGGTAGTGGTGGGCATGGTGTGGTGGGGGGCATGGTGTGGTGGTGGGCATGGTGTGGTGGTGGGCATGGTGTGGTGGTGGTGGGCATGGTGTGGTGGTGGGCATGGTGTGGTAGTGGTGGGCATGGTGTGGTGGGGGCATGGTGTGGTGGTGGTGGGCATGGTGTGGTGGTGGGCATGGTGTGGTGGTGGTGGGCATGGTGTGGTGGGGGGCATGGTGTGGTGGGGGGCATGGTGTGGTGGTGGGCATGGTGTGGTGGTGGGGGGCATGGTGTGGTGGGGGGCATGGTGTGGTGGTGGTGGGCATGGTGTGGTGGTGGGGGGCATGGTGTGGTGGGGGGCATGGTGTGGTGGTGGGGGGCATGGTGTGGTGGTGGGGGGCATGGTGTGGTGGTGGGGGCATGGTGTGGTGGTGGTGGGCATGGTGTGGTGGGGGCATGGTGTGGTGGGGGGCATGGTGTGGTGGTGGGGGGCATGGTGTGGTGGTGGGGGGCATGGTGTTGGTGGTAGGCATGGTGTGGTGGGGGGCATGGTGTGGTGGTGGGGGGCATGGTGTGGTGGTGGGGGGCATGGTGTGGTGGTGGTGGGCATGGTGTGGTGGGGGGCATGGTGTGGTGGTAGTAGGCATGGTGTGGTGGTGGGCATGGTGTGGTGGTGGTGGGCATGGTGTGGTGGGGGCATGGTGTGGTGGGGGGCATGGTGTGGTGGTGGGCATGGTGTGGTGGTGGGGGGCATGGTGTGGTGGTGGGGGCATGGTGTGGTGGTGGTGGGCATGGTGTGGTGGGGGCATGGTGTGGTGGGGGGCATGGTGTGGTGGGGGGCATGGTGTGGTGGGGGGCATGGTGTGGTGGTGGGCATGGTGTGGTGGTGGGGGGCATGGTGTGGTGGTGGTGGGCATGGTGTGGTGGGGGGCATGGTGTGGTGGTGGTGGGCATGGTGTGGTGGTGGGGGGCATGGTGTGGTGGGGGGCATGGTGTGGTGGTGGGGGGCATGGTGTGGTGGTGGGGGGCATGGTGTGGTGGTGGGGGCATGGTGTGGTGGTGGTGGGCATGGTGTGGTGGGGGCATGGTGTGGTGGTGGGGGGCATGGTGTGGTGGTGGGGGGCATGGTGTGGTGGTGGTAGGCATGGTGTGGTGGGGGGCATGGTGTGGTGGTGGGGGGCATGGTGTGGTGGTGGTGGGCATGGTGTGGTGGTGGGGGGCATGGTGTGGTGGTGGGGGCATGGTGTGGTGGTGGTGGGCATGGTGTGGTGGGGGCATGGTGTGGTGGGGGGCATGGTGTGGTGGTGGGGGGCATGGTGTGGTGGTGGGGGGCATGGTGTGGTGGTGGTAGGCATGGTGTGGTGGGGGGCATGGTGTGGTGGTAGTGGGCATGGTGTGGTGATGGGCATGGTGTGGTGGTGGTGGGCATGGTGTGGTGGGGGGCATGGTGTGGTGGTGGGCATGGTGTGGTGGTGGGGGGCATGGTGTGGTGGGGGGCATGGTGTGGTGGTGGTGGGCATGGTGTGGTGGTGGGGGGCATGGTGTGGTGGGGGGCATGGTGTGGTGGTGGGGGGCATGGTGTGGTGGTGGGGGGCATGGTGTGGTGGTGGGGGCATGGTGTGGTGGTGGTGGGCATGGTGTGGTGGGGGCATGGTGTGGTGGGGGGCATGGTGTGGTGGTGGGGGGCATGGTGTGGTGGTGGGGGGCATGGTGTGGTGGTGGTAGGCATGGTGTGGTGGGGGGCATGGTGTGGTGGTGGGGGGCATGGTGTGGTGGTGGGGGGCATGGTGTGGTGGTGGTGGGCATGGTGTGGTGGGGGGCATGGTGTTGTGGTGGTGGGCATGGTGTGGTGGTGGTGGGCATGGTGTGGTGGTGGGGGGCATGGTGTGGTGGTGGGGGGCATGGTGTGGTGGTGGGCATGGTGTGGTGGTGGGGGGCATGGTGTGGTGGGGGGCATGGTGTGGTGGTGGGGGGCATGGTGTGGTGGGGGGCATGGTGTGGTGGGGGGCATGGTGTGGTGGTGGTGGGCATGGTGTGGTGGTGGGCATGGTGTGGTGGTGGTGGGCATGGTGTGGTGGGGGGCATGGTGTGGTGGGGGGGCATGGTGTGGTGGGGGGCATGGTGTGGTGGTGGGGGGCATGGTGTGGTGGGGGGCATGGTGTGGTGGTGGTGGGCATGGTGTGGTGGTGGGGGGCATGGTGTGGTGGTGGGGGGCATGGTGTGGTGGGGGGCATGGTGTGGTGGGGGCATGGTGTGGTGGGGGGCATGGTGTGGTGGTGGGCATGGTGTGGTGGTGGGGGGCATGGTGTGGTGGGGGCATGGTGTGGTGGTGGGCATGGTGTGGTGGTGGGCATGGTGTGGTGGTGGTGGGCATGGTGTGGTGGTGGTGGGGGCATGGTGTGGTGGGGGGCATGGTGTGGTGGTGGTGGGCATGGTGTGGTGGTGGGGGGCATGGTGTGGTGGTGGTGGGCATGGTGTGGTGGTGGTGGGCATGGTGTGGTGGTGGGGGGCATGGTGTGGTGGTGGGCATGGTGTGGTGGTGGTGGGCATGGTGTGGTGGTGGGCATGGTGTGGTGGTGGTGGGCATGGTGTGGTGGGGGGCATGGTGTGGTGGTGGTGGCCATGGTGTGGTGGTGGTGGGCATGGTGTGGTGGTGGTGGGCATGGTGTGGTGGTGGGGGGCATGGTGTGGTGGTGGTGGGCATGGTGTGGTGGTGGGGGGCATGGTGTGGTGGTGGGCATGGTGTGGTGGTGGTGGGCATGGTGTGGTGGTGGGGGGCATGGTGTGGTGGTGGTGGGCATGGTGTGGTGGTGGGGGCATGGTGTGGTGGTGGTGGGCATGGTGTGGTGGTGGGGGGCATGGTGTGGTGGTGGGCATGGTGTGGTGGTGGGCATGGTGTGGTGGTGGTGGGCATGGTGTGGTGGTGGTGGGCATGGTGTGGTGGGGGGCATGGTGTGGTGGTGGTGGGCATGGTGTGGTGGTGGGCATGGTGTGGTGGTGGTGGGCATGGTGTGGTGGTGGTGGGCATGGTGTGGTGGTGGTGGGCATGGTGTGGTGGGGGGCATGGTGTGGTGGTGGTGGGCATGGTGTGGTGGTGGTGGGCATGGTGTGGTGGTGGGCATGGTGTGGTGGTGGGCATGGTGTGGTGGTGGTGGGCATGGTGTGGTGGGGGGCATGGTGTGGTGGTGGTGGGCATGGTTTGGTGGTGGTGGGCATGGTGTGGTGGTGGGGGGCATGGTCGGGTGGTGGTGGGCATGGTGTGGTGGTGGGCATGGTGTGGTGGTGGGCATGGTGTGGTGGTGGTGGGCATGGTGTGGTGGGGGGCATGGTGTGGTGGTGGTGGGCATGGTGTGGTGGTGGGGGGCATGGTGTGGTGGTGGGGGGCATGGTGTGGTGGTGGTGGGCATGGTGTGGTGGTGGGCATGGTGTGGTGGTGGGGGGCATGGTGTGGTGGTGGGGGGCATGGTGTGGTGGTGGGCATGGTGTGGTGGTGGGGGGCATGGTGTGGTGGGGGGCATGGTGTGGTGGTGGTGGGCATGGTGTGGTGGGGGGCATGGTGTGGTGGTGGGGGGCATGGTGTGGTGGGGGGCATGGTGTGGTGGTGGTGGGCATGGTGTGGTGGTGGGTATGGTGTGGTGGTGGGGGGCATGGTGTGGTGGGGGGCATGGTGTGGTGGTGGGGGGCATGGTGTGGTGGGGGGCATGGTGTGGTGGGGGGCATGGTGTGGTGGTGGTGGGCATGGTGTGGTGGTGGGCATGGTGTGGTGGGGGGCACGGTGTGGTGGTGGGCATGGTGTGGTGGTGGGGGGCATGGTGTGGTGGGGGCCATGGTGTGGTGGTGGTGGGCATGTTGTGGTGGTGGGGGGCATGGTGTGGTGGGGGGCATGGTGTGGTGGGGGGCATGGTGTGGTGGTGGGGGGCATGGTGTGGTGGGGGGCATGGTGTGGTGGTGGGGGGCATGGTGTGGTGTGGGGGGGCATGGTGTGGTGGTGGGGGCATGGTGTGGTGGTGGTGGGCATGGTGTGGTGGTGGGCATGGTGTGGTGGTGGGGGGCATGGTGTGGTGGGGGGCATGGTGTGGTGGTGGTGGGCATGGTGTGGTGGGGGGCATGGTGTGGTGGTGGTGGGCATGGTGTGGTGGTGGTGGGCATGGTGTGGTGGTGGGGGGCATGGTCTGGTGGTGGTGGGCATGGTGTGGTGGTGGGCATGGTGTGGTGGTGGGCATGGTGTGGTGGTGGTGGGCATGGTGTGGTGGGGGGCATGGTGTGGTGGTGGTGGGCATGGTGTGGTGGTGGGGGGCATGGTGTGGTGGTGGGGGGCATGGTGTGGTGGTGGTGGGCATGGTGTGGTGGTGGGCATGGTGTGGTGGTGGGGGGCATGGTGTGGTGGTGGGGGGCATGGTGTGGTGGTGGGCATGGTGTGGTGGTGGGGGGCATGGTGTGGTGGGGGGCATGGTGTGGTGGTGGTGGGCATGGTGTGGTGGGGGGCATGGTGTGGTGGTGGGGGGCATGGTGTGGTGGGGGGCATGGTGTGGTGGTGGTGGGCATGGTGTGGTGGTGGGTATGGTGTGGTGGTGGGGGGCATGGTGTGGTGGGGGGCATGGTGTGGTGGTGGGGGCATGGTGTGGTGGGGGGCATGGTGTGGTGGGGGGCATGGTGTGGTGGTGGTGGGCATGGTGTGGTGGTGGGCATGGTGTGGTGGGGGGCACGGTGTGGTGGTGGGCATGGTGTGGTGGTGGGGGGCATGGTGTGGTGGGGGCCATGGTGTGGTGGTGGTGGGCATGTTGTGGTGGTGGGGGGCATGGTGTGGTGGGGGGCATGGTGTGGTGGGGGGCATGGTGTGGTGGTGGGGGGCATGGTGTGGTGGGGGGCATGGTGTGGTGGTGGGGGGCATGGTGTGGTGTGGGGGGGCATGGTGTGGTGGTGGGGGCATGGTGTGGTGGTGGTGGGCATGGTGTGGTGGTGGGCATGGTGTGGTGGTGGGGGGCATGGTGTGGTGGGGGGCATGGTGTGGTGGTGGTGGGCATGGTGTCATGGTGGGGGGCATGGTGTGGTGGGGGGCATGGTGTGGTGGGGGGCATGGTGTGGTGGGGGGCATGGTGTGGTGGTGGGGGGCATGGTGTGGTGGGGGGCATGGTGTGGTGGTGGGGGGCATGGTGTGGTGGGGGGGGCATGGTGTGGTGGTGGGGGCATGGTGTGGTGGTGGTGGGCATGGTGTGGTGGGGGCATGGTGTGGTGGGGGGCATGGTGTGGTGGGGGGGCATGGTGTGGTGGTGGGGGGCATGGTGTGGTGGTGGTGGGCATGGTGTGGTGGTGGGGGGCATGGTGTGGTGGTGGGGGGCATGGTGTGGTGGTGGTGGGCATGGTGTGGTGGGGGCATGGTGTGGTGGGGGGCATGGTGTGGTGGGGGGGCATGGTGTGGTGGTGGGGGGCATGGTGTGGTGGTGGTGGGCATGGTGTGGTGGTGGGGGGCATGGTGTGGTGGTGGGGGGCATGGTGTGGTGGTGGTGGGCATGGTGTGGTGGGGGGCATGGTGTGGTGGTGGCGGGCATGGTGTGGTGGTGGGGGGCATGGTGTGGTGGTGGGGGCATGGTGTGGTGGTGGGGGGCATGGTGTGGTGGTGGGGGCATGGTGTCGTGGTGGGGGGCATGGTGTGGTGGTGGCGGGCATGGTGTGGTGGTGGGGGGCATGGTGTGGTGATGGGGGGCATGGTGTGGTGGGGGGCATGGTGTGCTGGTGGGGGGCATGGTGTGGTGGTGGGGGGCATGGTGTGGTGGTGGTGGGCATGGTGTGGTGGTGGGGGGCATGGTGTGGTGGGGGCATGGTGTGGTGGTGGGGGGCATGGTGTGGTGGTGGTGGGCATGGTGTGGTGGTGGGGGCATGGTGTGATGGTGGGGGCATGGTGTGGTGGTGGTGGGCATGGTGTGGTGGTGGGGGCATGGTGTGATGGTGGGGGCATGGTGTGGTGGTGGTGGGCATGGTGTGGTGGTGGGGGGCATGGTGTGGTGGGGGCATGGTGTGGTGGGGGGCATGGTGTGGTGGTGAGGGCATGGTGTGGTGATGGGGGGCATGGTGTGGTGGTGGTGGGCATGGTGTGGTGGTGGGGGGCATGGTGTGGTGGGGGCATGGTGTGGTGGTGGGGGGCATGGTGTGGTGGTGGTGGGCATGGTGTGGTGGTGGGGGCATGGTGTGATGGTGGGGGCATGGTGTGGTGGTGGTGGGCATGGTGTGGTGGTGGGGGCATGGTGTGATGGTGGGGGCATGGTGTGGTGGTGGTGGGCATGGTGTGGTGGTGGGGGGCATGGTGTGGTGGGGGCATGGTGTGGTGGGGGGCATGGTGTGGTGGTGAGGGCATGGTGTGGTGGTGGGGGGCATGGTGTGGTGGTGGTGGGCATGGTGTGGTGGTGGGCATGGTGTGGTGGTGGGGGCATGGTGTGGTGGTGGGGGCACGATGTGGTGGTGGGGAGCAGGGTGTGGTGGCGGGGGTGCTTTGTTCCTTATGGTCCCCCCAGAACTCCACTGACCCCCTCCAAGTTGACCAGAAGTGGCTCCCTGCACTTCAAAGTGCCCTTCCCGTCGCTCTGGCATTTCACTCTGCAAGCAGTGACAATTCTGAGGGTCACATCAGCTCACAGCCCCCTTTCTCATCCAGAACAAACAGTGCTGGGCCGGCTCTTCATCACCCTCTGTGACGCCTGGATGGGATCTGATAAAGAGACCTTTATGGCATTAATTACAACCCAGGCTCCTTGCTGCGTTTTATATGTGAGTCTTGTGTGCTCTGTTTAATGTCAAGGAGAAAGCTCATAACACACCAACATTTATAAGGACCCATTAATCTTCAAAGCTTTGCAGTGACTGCCGCAGCCTCAATGGCCCTCTTGTGCAGCCATAATGAGGCCCTTCGGTTTCGTGTTCTTCCCCCTTCTGCTTCTACTTCTTTGTAGATGAATTAAAAAAAAAACATACCTAGAAAAATGTGTTATGATCTGTAGGAGCCCCTTGTTTCATGCCTGGGGCTGCTGGCTCCCCTCAAAGCTCTATGCCTGGCAGTGGGGAGGCTCAGAGCCACATGCGATACCCCACGCCTTTGACTCAAGCCGAGCAAGCTGCTTCCCATTAACCACACACTTCTGTTGGCGCGCACCTCTCCCAAAGTAGGCAAAGGGGTTTCTGTGTGCAGAGCTGGGGCCGGAAGGAGCGGGCATCCTCTGGGGAGCCATCGCCAGTTGACTGCTGTCTGCAGGCTGCTGGACCCTACCTGCGTTCACCACTGGAAGGAGCATGACAGGCTCCTAGCCCCTTTCCCCTGGAAATCCCAGCTCTGATGTTTCATGCCGCCTGTGTCAGGCTTCGCTTAGCAACTCCTGGACCCCATTTCAGAAAGCACAAGCCCCACACAGCACATGTGTTCGCAAATTAATAGCAGGCAGAACTATGTTCTGGGGAAAGCATGGGGTCACTCAGTGTCCTTGTAGGTGTGTAGCCGCTCTCTCCACTGTGGAACGTTCCAGTTGCTTTTGGGCTCTTGCTAAATTTGTTTCTACGTAAAGGATCTGAAAAGGACAATGAAATAGTTTTAGTTTAATTTTAAATTAATTAAATCTGGTGGACTTCGATCTAAAGTCAGGGAAGAAGTTAGGAATAAAAGCTTCAGATACAGAGAAATGTAGTGTATGTGTGTGCATGCACACGCACACGCACACACACACACACACACACACACACACACACACACACCTTGGAAATTCAAGTTGTTGAATGGCGGTTACCAGAGGCTAGGTGAGGATTGAAGGAGGAGTGTGAACAACTGTGACGTTAAAGCTGGAGGGGAGCGGAAATCTCTGGTGTACTGTGAAGGGTGTCCGGGTAACAGTAAAACACCAACGTGCATTTCAGAAGCCAGGAGAGCGAGCCTCAGGCATTTGCACCGTGGAGAACGGAGGGGAAGCAGCTGCTTACTGAGGCTCGATGTGACACAGGCTCATTTTAAACTGATACATAAACGTGTACTAACTGCCCACGCCGAAAGGTACCATGTGATCTTGGGAATTAAATTTCACTGGGATGAGAAAGCTCCCTGCACACTCCAATCTTCTGTTGATTTCTCCTTCCTATACCATCCCCAGCCTGAGTCACAGTGACCAGCAGCAAGTGGTGCTGTGGAAGGGACAACCTGGTCAGGCGTGGAGGCTCAGCCCATGGAGGCTCAGTCCACTAATCCCAGCACTTGGAGAGCAGGGCCAGGAAGGTCATCATGCATTTGAGGCCAGTGTGGTCTACATAGTGACTTTCAGGCTGTCTAGAGCTACATAGTGCGACCCTGTCTATGAATGAATAAATATGTATATTCATATACACACAAAAGTAAATAGGCAAACACTCAGTAGTTCAATAGCTTTCTGGGCCCAGGATTGGGACAAGATGCCGTTAAGGACTTCAGTTGTAGGAGACGAGTGGTGTGTGTGTGTGTGTGTGTGTGTGTGTGTGTGTGTGTGTGTGTGTACGTCTATTGACTGTGCCTGCTACGGAGCACCACCACAGTGGGTCAATCTCAGGTTATCGTTTGATTGTCATTATGAAGTTTCAAATTAAAGTAATTGCTTGGGATACTGTCATTAAGGTCACCTGGCCAAGGGTTATAGGTCTAATATCTAGGTAAGAGGATGCCTCCACCCTTCTGGAAATGGCCAGTGGCGGTGCTTGGAAGTGTACCGTGTCCATTCTTTCTAAAACAATGAGCTCCTTTGTTTTCTATAGCACCAAACTATGACATGATTTTAATGTGGTCTATGTGCATGCATACAGATGTTTATAAACACACACACACATATTCCTACACTATATGTATATAAAATGCTCCAACTCTATTGTAAGCTACCAAGGATTCACCCCACATCACTGACTTCACCTCCAAAAAGTGGCGGTGATGGGTGCGGGTCAAGGGTCTCAAGTCAGGCAGCAGGTATTTGCTCACAGCCTTCAGGGCCACGTCCTAGATGCCACAAGGCTCTGCTCACGTGGCGTCTTGGCCACCCTGGCTTGGATTGAGTGCCAGGCCTTTATTTACTGCTTGCAGCTGGACAGCCTCTGCTTCCTGTGGTCTGCAGGAGGCTGTCTTGTTTTGAGGCAGGGGCTCACATATCCCAGGCCTGTACGGCATCTGTCGTGTAGTTGAGGGTGGCCTCAAACCTTGGGTGCTCAGGCTTGGGAAGTGTGCACAACCTGCCACACTAACTTTAGGCGGTGCTCGGCCTGGAACCGGAGGCCTCGTCCACTCGAAGGGCGAGCCCCACCCACGGAGATACATGTCCAGCCCCTTCAGGAACTTCATCTTACCCAAGGTCTGTCTTCAGGTTGAAAGCACGCATCCGCCATTCCCACAGTTTCAATCCTCTTCCTGCGTTTTCCTTAGCTTTCCTGGGCCTCTGGACCCATTCTTCCTCAAACCGCCCACGTTACCTCTTTTAAGTGCTTATCTTTTCAGGAAGTCTTCCTAGCGCCCGGCAGGGTGTGGCTTCCTCTGCCCATCCTCCCAGCGGTCCAACAACCCATCCAGGTCTGTCATAATACCATCACAGGGACAACTGCTCTGACCTGACTGATGCAGCCAGAAACTGTCACAGCCTCTCTCAATGTGTACCCAGCTTCGCTCTGAACTCAGTGACACGCTCCTCCCCACTCTGCTTCCAGGCAGGAAGGGCGGCCGCCCGCCATACTTTTTTTTTTTTTTTGGTCCAGCTGCAAGGGTTAGGAATCTGCTCAAGCTTTTAATTAACCTTTATGACACGCATGCGAGTTAGAGAGAAAATTAACGGAGGGAAAAATGACAAAGCTGTGCAAAGCGGCCGGGCGGCTCGCCCCTGCCAGCTTTACCTCGCTCCCCTTGTAATTAGATCACACGTGATGCATCCGCCCACCAGGGAACTCCGGCGCTGGGTGCAGTACTCAGGTCTTCCCCGGCACAGGGCAGATGTTGGGTGAGGCCTGCTACCACACAAACATCTTTTTGGCAGTTTCCAGTCAGTCACGAGAACCCACCAGCTTGTGCAAGGATGGATGCCTGCATGAGGTGCTTGGTCCTGCCAACTTTCTGAGCAGGAGCTGGGCTTCTTGAACATTTGATCTGCCTTCCCTGATTGACAGGAGCTTTGGTTCTTGTGTTTCAGGATTGGAATTTGAACACAGAGCTCCCCTGTGCTGTATTTGGACCCAAATGAGTCTGAGAACCGAAAGGGTTTTGACATCAACACAGGTCTGTTTTTACATTGGCAGCCATGGCTTTTTTCTCAAATATACAAGGGACAGAGTTAAAATCACAGTGTGCACTGTTTCTCTTTACAGATGTTTTAGGGTTACTAGCGCAGGGGCCTGGCCTTTGCTTTAATAGCTCCTAGCCTCAGAACTTTGACTGCAGTCCAGAGGGCAGCTGGACCCTGCATAGGAGTGATGGGGACAGCTCACGGTGGCAGCAGATTTCTTTCGGGCACCTCTAATTTGCAGATGTTGGCAGCTAACAGCGAAGGCAGAGCTTAGCTCCAAATGCCAAGCCACAAAAACATACCGTCTCTCCCATCGGATTCCTGGAAGTTAGTCAGTGCTGCAGTGACGTGATTCACAGTGACAAATACGGCCTGCTCTCCTTGGCAGCGGGCAGGTGCCCACGCAGCAGAGACTGTGGCTGTTCATCAGCTCCGTTGCTCCACAGAGGGGGGAGAAGATTCTATTGGCACCTGTCAGGGCCCCGCGGAGATCATCTGTCACGCTCAGGTGGCAGTGTATTTTTAAAAAGTCCAATTCTGTAGAACACACCCCCAGACTACCACCGAGCACTTGCATAGGTTTCTAATTGTTTAAAAAAGATTTATTTTTTTACCACATACTTATGAAAAATTTGCCAGCATGCACATAAGTACACCTCATGTGTGCCAGGTGCCTGTGGGCGTCAGGAAAGGGCATCGGGTCCTGGAACTGGAGTTAAGTGGTGGTTTTGAGGCACCATGTGGGTGCTGGGAATTGAACCCAGGTACTCCACAAGAACAACCAGTGCTCCGATGCCGAGCCATCTCTCCTGCCCTGACTTGCACAGGTTTATAGGGTCTGAGTCAGGACTTCTTAGTCAGCCTGTGCCATGTACGCTTTGGGCAGCTGAAAGAAGCCTCCAGACACCTCCCCAGGGCACGACGGGAAGGGCATGAGACCAATGACATCAGGTCCCCAAGGAAGCCATTTTTGTTAAACTGCAGCTACGGAGATCTACACTATGCTAACCCATGACATCTTCATTAGTGCTCTGTCTGGGGTCCGCAGTAACTTCTAAGTAGACTCACATGCCAGCATGATGTATGTCACCCCAAGAGTGGCTGTGCAGCACACGCATACACACGCACATGACTGACATTCTGTTCTCTTACTTGTGGGGAGGAGATTCTAAGCACAGTGGAAATAGAAGAGTTTCTCTCACATCCAATGTTGGGGGTCTGGGTAAGAATGGCAGCAGTGGATGGGACTATTTGGGAAGGATTAGGAGGTGTGGCCTTGCTGGAGGAGGTGTGTAAACTGGGCGTGAGCTTCTGGCTTAAAAAACCTATGCCTTTGCAGGTCAATCTCCCTCCCTCCCTCTCTTTCTCTCTCTCTCCCTCCCTCCCTCTCTCTCTCCCTTCCCCTCCCTTTCCTCCCTCTCCCCCTCTCCCCTACCCCCCCACCTTTTGTTTGTTGTCTCCATACCTGAGAACTCAGCTGCTGCTCCAGCCCCAGACCTCGCCTGTCTGCCTTGCTCCCCACTATGATGGCCTAACTCTCTGAAACTGTAAGCAACCCCCAATAAACTCTTTCTTCTATAAGTTGCCTTTCTCACAATTATCTCTTCACAGCAATAGAGAATTAACAAAGGAGCCGGGCGTGGTGGTGCATTTGTGGAGGCAGAGGCAGGTGGATCTCTGTGAACTCGAGGCCAGCCTGGTTTACAAAAAAACGAGTAGGAGTCCAGGACAGCCAGGGCTTACACAGAGAAACCCTGTCTCAAGAACAAATGGCGGGGGGTGAGGGGGTAGGTAGCAAAGACAAGGGGACCTCTGGCTTCTCACTCAGAGTAGGGCCTTGTGCTGGGCCCCCATGTGGCAGCTCTGCCTTAGAAGTTCATATACAGGGTCTGCTTGGTCCTAGGGTGGTGATGACTCACCAGTCTCAGGCATCTCAGAGTCCTGTGTTCCCTTCCCTAGGGTCTCCTGGTAGAACTGGCTCTCGTGATGACTCTTGGAACTTCCAACCTATGGTCAGTCAAACCGTATGGAGAGTTTCGGTTCTTTTCATGTGAGGAGCTTGTAGCCATGTAATGGGCCCCTTCTATTCTCCATCTGTCATGTTCCATAAAGCGAGGCACCACAAAAGAGCTGGTGGTTTTCATGATCTTAGCAAGGGAGCTGACGGCCCTTGTGTTTATCATGAGAAGGCTCAAAGCAGCAGGAAGCTGTTCTTTCACAGAGAACGGAAAGCCCGACTCCTCTCACAGACCCCTAAAAACCTCGGGAGCCCAGGCTGTGGCAGCTTCAGGTTGGAGTCAAGTGAATGAGGCCCTGGGACAGGAGTGGGGTGGGGTGGGGCAACACAGACTTGCTCTAGTCCTCCAGAGTAAAAGCTGAAGCCCCCCACGCCCTTCCTGGCCTGCTCCAGTTTCTCACAGCAGTGCCCTCGCCAAGGTTCCTGTGTTGCACACTTGACCTTGATCATGGTGGTGTGAGGGACAGTGGAGCCTTACGACATTGTGGAAGGCTGCCAGCCACTGGGGCATCAGCCTCGGCAAGGGCTGAGAGGTAATTCTCAGTGTAATTCATATATTTAACCGCTTTACAGCCTGATTGAAGCCCCCTCCCTTCTCTCTTACCAGTCCCACCCTCACAGCCCCCCCCATCCCCTCCTCACCTTCTCATCAGGGAGGCAGAGTCCCACCCATCCCCCCTCACACACCGTGGGTACCAACCCACCCTGGCATCTCACATCTCAGCAGGACTAAGCACACCCTCTTCCCACTGAGGCCGGATAAGGCAGCCCAATTGGCGGGGAGAGATCCATCTGGTGATGGTGTTATCTTTTAGGTCCCCCAGGGGTGAAAGTCCCAGTAAGACTAGGTCCTTTCTACTCCATGGCCTCCTGCCTCACCATGGTACTGCTTCCTCTCATTTGCAGCCCCGTTGTATGACACAAAAAGGGACATGAGACCCCCCACCCCCATGTCCCTCAGTACCCCAAAGTGTGAGCAAAATAAACCTCTTTTCTTTATAATGTGCCCAGCTCGATGTATTTCACTATAGCAACAAAACCAGACTGATGGCGTCTATGAAAGTAGTGGCTTTCCATGTCTTTCTATTCGGGTTTTAAATAATTTAATGTAATTTGAACCCAGCCCTTCTGTTATGGTTGCACTGAGCAGCTGGCACAGCACACGGCAGGGCAGGGACATCCCTGCCGAGCACCCTGCTTCACAGCTTTGCTCCAGACCAGTAGTTACACGAATTTCTGCAACAATACAGCAAACAAGAATCCTCCTTCAAGTGGATGCTGTTTCTGTCCTGTGTGTGTGTGTGTTTGCACATCTATGTGCACATGTGGGGGACAGAAAATGATGCTGGGTGTCTTGCTGTCCACTCTTTTTGTAAGCTGAGGCAGGGTTTCTCTCCGAACCCAGAGCTGCCCGACTCTAGGTCATCTGGTAGGGAGTCAGGCACACTTCCCACCTTCCGAGTGCCTCTGAAAGCCTGAGCTGAATGCCTCTGTGCTTCCCCTGGTGAGTCAGTTCCTCAGACCTCGGTGCCTTTTTTTTTTTTTTTGCCAATTTCATGGAAAAAGAAGCAAATAATATTCTCAAAACAGAGCCGCGTTCTAAGCAATGACAAAGAGCAGCCAAGTATAGCTGAATCTCAATGTCTTCTGGGATTACCTTGGAAACATGACCTTCAGGCTCAAAATAGCAAGCGTGAGTTACACTCACTCTAGAGTACTTAACTGAGGCATGAAAACTGGCTGGGCTTTCTCCTCAGACACCCAGAGGCTGCAGTTGTGCAGAGACTGAGGGGGGTTAGGCCCTCATTTTGAAGCATCCCTACTTAATGATGCTTCCACTGTGCTCACCACAGGGGAGCAGGGGCTCGCCAGTGTCTGGCCTCTCCAGGGCCACTATTTTTCTAGTTCATCAATTATTTCTTCTTCCTATTGTCCTATTTCTTAATTTTTTATTTCATTTTTTGGTGATTTGTATGTCTGTGTGTGGGTATGCGCACATGAGTGTGGATGCCCACAGAGACCAGAAGAGGGCGCTGGATCCTTTGGCACTAGAATCACACGGGTCATTGTCCCCTGCCTGATGTACATGCTGGGATCTGAATTGGGGTCCCCTGGAAGAGCAGGAGGTGCCCTTAACCACTGCACCATCTCACCAGCCCGCAAATATCTGTTGCTTATGGCACTCATGGCAAAGAATGCTGGGTGGCGGTTGCTTATTTGCATCTCAGCAAATCGTGGCAGGCATGGGAAGGAGCGAAGAGGCTGTGGAGACTGTAGGTAGTTCTGTAGGCTCCTGACGGGGCACTTCTAGAAGAGGTGGCACAGTGGGCCTGGAATTTGCTGCAGGCATCATTTATTGAAAGGAAACATGATGTTAGTTCCCTGGGGCTGCCTAGGCCTCTCTGCAGGGGTTGGACTTGACAGGTCCGCATGGCTGCCTTCGTGACTGCTGATCTCCATAGGCAGGGCTATTAGAATGATAGGCTTGTCTTAGAAGCCTGATTATCATCTTATTGCTGTGTTGGTCCAGACAAGAATCTCAAATACTATGAGCTCTTGCTGACAGCTGGGGAAAACGAGGAAGTGTGCATCCCTGCCCATGGGCAGGCACGTAGGTCACATGATGCAAGGCAGCTGATGTCCACTCCCAGCTGTTTTCCTGGAGCAATGCACAGAGTCACATGGGAGCCCTGGGTGTCACCTGCTTCTCCCTGTGCCTTGGGGGTCATTTCTGAATCCCTGGATGGTTTTCCCACGGAGGAGTTGCTGTATTTGAATCACAACTGTGGTGCAGACGGACTCTAACCTAACAGCAGGTGGTCCCAGCTGCCCTGGGAAGGCCTGCAGGTGTGTTTCTGTTGCCTCACTGGAGACTGGGTGCCTCATTTAGCTACTAACTCTGGAGGATGGAAGCCCAGAGGAGGCAACATCTGCAGAGGACCTCATGCTACGTTGTAACACAGCAGGAAGGTGGAAGGTAACAGGGAGTCCACACTGGGTCCGAGGTTGCTTTGCATTGACGGGCAATAGAGATACCTTGTTTCAAACAACGATAAAACCCAATAAAGATGAAAAGTTTCCATATGAGTTTTTGGAAGAGTGAAGCAATGAGCCACATTCAAACTCTCACACAAGCAGCAGGAACTTTCCGGTCTGGGGACTGCCTTGAAGGCCTGTTATTTCCATTCCCTGGGAGAGGGCAGCTCTGATGTCTGCCCCTGGAGTTGCATCATCTTTCTGATAGTGTGAGGACATATTGGGCCAGTCAGCACATCGCTGGGTCAGTTAACCTGATAGGGCAGAGCCCACCAGAGGCTGGGGTTTCTTTTTCTCAAAACATCCCCTGCCACTCCCAGTGGCTTGGAGGCTCCTGGAAGGGGGAGGCAGCAGAGAGGAGCCACGGTGGGATTTGTTGAGATGTCAACAAATGCCCTGTGGGTGGCGCAGGACATCGAACCCTTTGGGTTACCTGGCCATAGCCACCAGCACAGCCTGGGGTGGGGTGGCGTGGGGAAATGTTTTCCCCAGCTTCCTGGGGACCAAACACACTCAGAGCCTCAGAGCTTCCTTCCCTTTCACTTATGACACTTCCTGTGATCAGGGCACCCAAGATCCAGGGACATGGACAGAGGCACCCTTCCGTGCCCTGGGGCAGGCCTGCATGCCCTTCCCCGCGTATGATCTTTGTCAGTGTGGCTCCCTGTATCAAGGCAGGCATACATCTTACAGTCATGTCCTGTGTGTGCTTGTCCTTCCAAGGGTCACTTTGTTTCTCTGCTTGATGTTTTGATGTGTTAAGGACCCCACTAGGAGGCTCACACGTGCTAGGAACGCACATGCCTCTGAGCCCCAGCCCCAGCCACCTGGCTATGACGGACAGGAAGGATACAAACTCAACCTTAGATGCCCATTTCTTCTTTCATTGTCTTCTGTCTTCCCTACAAAGATGAGCTGGTTTGCTGGGCTGGTGAGGCCTATGAAGACTTTATGTTTTCTTCTCAGCGGTCATTGCTAAGGGTGAGGGCAGCAGGCTACTTCTAGCTGGAGCAGGGCAGTGTGTGGGACACGCGGGAAGGGACCAGCTGGCTGGATGCAGGGGCTGGCCAGGGGGTTATCTGAGGTAGCTGTTCCCAAGGATGAGTAGATGGAGGCGGGGGAGGTGGGGTAAGGGAACGGCCTTGGCAGACACCAACTTTGTAGGGAAAGGTGACTACACAATGCTAGCGCCTTCACTTACTTCAAGGGCTGATACGTTTGTTCACTGTGGCGAGATGTGGACTCGGCTTCTCTGCAGACGTGGATGGAAAGGTAAGGCTCTGCTGTCAACCACACAGAGAGCCTGTCCACCTTCCTGCTCTGCTTTGGTCAGCTTCCAGTTTGTCAGCAGCTGAGACTCTCTGTCACTAAGGCATTCAAAGCGGTGGCAATGTCCTGGGGGAGGCAGCTATGTCCCCATGGTCTCCATGACCTCCAGAGCAGCCGTTTTTAACCTGTGGGTCAAACAAACATTTCACAGGGGTCACATACCAGATATCCTGCAAAGCAGCTGCTTACGTATGTTATGATTCGGTAGCAGAGTGACAGCTATGAAGTAGCACGGAAGTAATTTTATGGCCGGGGCTCACTACAACACGAGGAGCTACATTAAAGGGTCTCAGCATTAGGAAGGTGGAGAACCAGCGCTCTGATCATTCTAAACAGTTCCACGCCCTGGTGACTAAGCACTCAAATATGGGAGCCAATGGAGGCTGTTCTTACTTAAACCACCGCATTAGCTATTAAAGCTTCTCCCTTCCTCCAGTACAAAAGGAATTCCTTTGCCAGGGACCAAAAGGAAATAACCATTTGTTCCTTTACATTGTGGCTGCTTCATGGCACCTGCTAGTGTCTAGCACTCTCCGTAACTTGGGGTGAGGGACAGCCCTCGACGGTTACCAGGCTGCGCCTAATTATGGCTTCTGACTAGTCAAAGTGTGGCTTTGGTTTAAGGTCGGCCCCTTGGAAGTGAACTTGCATATTGGAAGCAGGAAGGGTGCTCTGGCTCTGAGGTGGTCTCCACCTGCAGAGGGGAGGTGGGTGGGAGGTCACATTCTCTTCTGTCCTGCTGCATTGAATGGTGGAGGGGATGAGGGGGGGTCAGGGGAGGGGTCTGTTTGGGGGTGTGACCACTCTGGTGAACTCTCATACCTACTCTAACGTTCTTACCCTGAGCCTTTTCTGAGGCTTTATTGAAAAGGTGGCCCTTTCACCTGAGATCCTTTGAAGCCACCTCCATGTATGTGTGTGTATGTGTGCACATGTATATGTGGTGTGTGTGTGCGCGCTTGCGCGCGTGCGTGTGTGTGTGTATGTGTGTGTGTGTTGTGTGTGTGTGCGCGTGTGTATGTGTGCTGAGACGCCTCCACCTCCCTCATGCTTTGCCGATTTGGTTTGTTTTTGAAACGGAGTCTCATGCTCTCAGGTTGATCGTGAACTCCCTGTGCAGCCAAGGATGCCTTTGGGTTTCTGCCTCTTTTGCCTCTGCCCCTCAAGGGCTGGGGTCACAGGCACAGGCTACCGTGATGTCAGGTCTGTGTGGTGCTGGAACCCATGGGGCAAGCCATCTACCCACTAAACTCCATTCCTGAGCTTCCCTGCCTACCTTGTTTCCGGGTTGGGGTTGCTATGGCAACAGTCCAGATTCTGCTGGACTCCCCTGTCTCCCCAAGGGCATCTGAGTCTGACCATGAGCTGTGAAGACATTCATCATAAGGGCTTACCCGTGTTTTTGCAGGCCAGCAAGACTGGGCTGCAGAGCTGGGTACAAACTGTGGCAGAGCAGGCCTGACTGGGCTGGCTAAAACTCCTCTGCTGTTGCACAAACACAGTAAGAGCTGCTTCAGCATGTAAATTGCCTTACCACCAAGAGAAAGTATGACAACAGCGTTTCTAAATGCTGGCTCTTCTTAGATGCCCACACATGCTGGAGAGAATTAGACCCTCACATCAGTTC
>NC_140492.1:2735000-2897500 GCF_964271855.1 Acomys minous
GTCAGTATTGCTGAGCTGACTAGGTAGGTCAAGCACAGTCCTTGGGACATGAGAACTCACGCCCTCTGATTCCCTGATTTGTCTGAGTGGGTACCATTCAGGGACTGTCTTGTCACTTCATCTGTGACCTCTGCTTCTCACTGGGCCTGTCCAAACACAAGGCTCCAGATATGTGTGCCAAAACTGTACTCACACGAGGCTCTGGGAACATGTCGAGTGGGCTGACAGCCCGGGGAGCCAGGCATTTCTGCTGCCGAGACACTAACAACGGCTATAGGAAGGAGCATTTCCGGGCCTAGAGCAGTTCCTCTTGGCTGTCTGGCTCAGCTTCCCATGTCCCTTTGCGGCCTCCAGCTGTCTTCCCCTTCCTTCTTGGTCTCGGCTCTGCTCTCCCTCCCTTTCCACAGTCCCTACGAAGGCTCCCAAAGGCCTAGCCCTGCTACTTCTTCACGCCGAGCCGTCTCTTTGGGACAGCGCTCACATGGGGGTGTTTTTACTACACTCTTGGTCACTTCCTGAAAATATAAGCCAGTGATGTCAACTAAAATATTTTTTGGAAGCTCATACAATATGGCTGCCTGTCTGCTTGGGGCCTGAGAGTCCTAGACATTTATGTCAACTGCTGTTTGTTAATCACGCACTCTTGGGCATGGGTAGGTGGCCAGGCCCACACTCATAGCATCCAAGATGCTGAGTCTCCTAAGAGAGACAGAGCCCAATGAACAGCATTACATATGGCCCAGCGTGTCAGACAAACTGTCTCCAGGGGATGACTGGAACAAGCCCACCAGAAGCTTTGACTAGGGTTTCAGAAAAAAAATTTTAAGAAAGGGAACAGCCTTTATCTAGACCTAAATATATCAGCAAAAAAGCAATGAGGGGGACAGAGGGGGGGATCCCCAGGCAGAGTCCTAGAGTGAGCAGTCTTGTAGAGTGAGCATTGGTGTAGGTGACATCACAAGGGAGTGAAAAGAGTGGGGACGTCTCCAGCTTCCTCATGGTTGTTGTGTATGTCTGTGTGTGTGGATGCATGTCTGTGTGAGTACACATGTCTGCAAGTGCGTGTAGGTGC
This sequence comes from Acomys minous, assembly GCF_964271855.1. Lineage (NCBI taxonomy): Eukaryota > Metazoa > Chordata > Mammalia > Rodentia > Muridae > Acomys > Acomys minous. Next base: position 2,736,073 of record NC_140492.1, read on the forward strand.
ATGTGTGCATGTCTGTGTGAGTACACATGTGTGTAACTGTGTGGAAGCATTTGTGCATGCCTGTTTGTGAATACACATGTGTGCAAGTGCATATGGATGCATTGTGTGCATGTCTATGTGAGTACGCATGTGTGTAACTGCATGTGGAAGCATTTGTGCATGTCTGTTCATGAGTATACATGTGTGCAAGTGTGTGTGGAAGCATTTGTGCATGTCTGTGTGAGTACGCATGTGTGCAAGTGTGGGTGGAAATAGAGGCCAATATTCCTTTGGCATCAAACACCTCTCTCTCTCTCTCTCTCTCTCTCTCTCTCTCTCTCTCTCTCTCTCTCCCCCCAGGGGCTCTCACTGGCCTGCGGTGTGCTGCGCTGCATAGGCTGCACTTCCTGGTTAGCATGCCCAGGGATCTGCCTGCCTCCACCTTCCCAGTGCACAGGCACCCACCCTGGGCTTTTCTAACACACAGTTCCCAGGGATTGAACTCAGGCCCTCATCTGCACAGTAAGCACTTTATTCGCTCTCCCTAGCCTGACGCCTTCGGTCTCTGTAGGTGTCTAAGGAGCTCGGGAAGCCCCATCCACACAACAGGAGACAAGCCCAAAACAGTGAAAATTAATAAGGCCCTATCCAACCAAAAGGCTGAGGTCATAGGGCAAAATGCACCATGCTCCTGATATTAGAACATCAGATAGAAAAAGAGAAATACCAGTTATAGGAGCAGAAACCCAAGACCAGCAGTCTCCATGGTAACTATTCCTGGGTTTTGTTGACCCAGTACAGTATGCCTAGCTTTCAGCAAAAAGTACAAGGTGCACTAGGAGACACAAAAGGAAGTCTGAGGAGACAGAGCCAGCGCAGCGATGATTTCGATGCAGCTCTGTTTGGCAGGGTGAAAGGTGTCCGGAGATGGCCTGGCGGGGCCGTGAGGCCTGGAGCACATGTGTGCCGATGCGCCCGGGAGGCCCCTCTCCTTGCTCCAGTGGGACTCCCTCCTACTGTGTCCTCACACATTTCTGGAGGCTGCCCAAGCAGAGGCTTCTACAAGCACCCAGGTTAAAGAGGCCAGCACCCACAGGGCTGCAGCTCAGGGCCGCTGGGCTTGCCTTGGTCTGAAATCTGGCATCTAAGATCGAGGGTAGGAAGGAGGGGTGCTGACGGTAGCGTAAGCGATGATGCATTCTTTGGCAGAACAAGATCACCACGGATCATTGTTTCCACTTCCTTCCTTTATCCTGTCCGTCAACACTGACCTCTGGTTCCTGCTGACTCAGCCACCTAGCCTCTCAGCAGCTGTCCTGAGAGTTGCCACCAACACAGACAATGGTAGGAAGCCGGTGTGGGGGCCCCGTGTGGGGGAATAGACACAGGAGTGGAGGAGGGGGCTGCTGCTCCCAGGAGAGTCAGCAGGAACAGGCCGTGAGGGAAGTCTGTTCTCTTGGGCGAAGTCGCCTTTTAGCCTGATCCCACTGTGCTAAATGAGATGGCGGACCCGGGCACAGTGAGTGACACCACCAGACACGGTGACAGTGTTGACTGTCAACTTGGTGAGATTTGGACTCACCCAGAAGACAACCTCTGGGCATTTGTGAGTTTCTAGATGATGTTAATTGGGGTGAGGAGACCCGGCCTGCACGCAGTAGCACCAGTCCACGGATTGGTGGGTTCCCAGACTGAATGCAACAAAACAAAACAAAACAAAACAAAAACAAAGGGCCACTGAACACTGGGATCGTCTCTGGTTCCTGACTGCAGGCACAACGTGACCACCACCTCACACCTCGAGTGCCACGGCTTCCAAATAGGACAGTTGTACCTTCCATTGACAAGTCACAATAAATCCTTCCTTTCACAAGTTGTTTTTGCCACGTATTTTTTTTCCATAGAAAAGTAACCAATGCAGGGGCTCTTTCCACAGGCTGGCTCTGATTTAATCTCCCAATCGTGTCCGACCCCTGGAGCAGGAGTTTTTCATACGAAGCCCACAGAGTGCAGGTCTTGTGTGGCTGTTAACTCCACTCAAGGCAGCAGGGCTGAGCTCGCTATGTATTTGGCTGTCAGCAGGTCATTGAGGGGCTGCTGAGCTCAGCAGCTGCCACGGCTAGTGGACTTAAGTCTCCAGGACAGGTGGTCAGAGTGGCAGCAAATGCAGCCATCGAGGGTGCACAGTTACCAGTAGAAGTTGGTGGCAACAGCCCTTTTGAAGTTACTTGCCCATCTGAATTTCTCAAATTCTGGATTAGTGAGTTTGAGTTTGGGGTGACACTGCATCTGCTACTTACTAGATGTGTGAACTTCAGAAAAATCATATATATATGTATTCCAACTTCAGTTCTCTGTTTGTGATGAAGCCAGAGGCCACTCGAGGGTTCACCGTAAAGATGAGTGGGTGTGCCTTGTTCTGAGAGTTGCCTTTGCCAGCTCTGGGCCAGGGTGCTTACACCCAGTGGCCCATTTAACCCTGAATCTACACTGGGAGCAGGCTTGGAGCTACTCTTTTTGATAGAAGTGGAAACTGAGGCACATTCCTGGTTTGCTTTGGGTGGCCTGCCCTGCTCTGTGCCATGCCCCTCAGGAGTATGAGACCCCTGGGGTCTGGAGAGTGACATTTGAAGCTGATCTGATACCCATTTGTTTCCTTTTCCTCAGTGTGTGTGGCTTAGGCCCTGCGAGACAGTCAGGCCTCCAAACCCTGGTGGCTAATGTCAGCACTGTGAGACAGATCTGCTGTCTCGGGGTAGGGACTGGTCTGCAGGTGAGAGTGCAGTGCTGGGCTTGTGTCCCTGGATGCAAGTGCCACTGAAGAAGTGCGGGAGCCGTTAGAACCATTTGCATGGCAGACGGAAGCTCTCTTCCTTGGGCTAGACAGAATTTCCGAGATTGGATTCCACGTCTTCATTTCTGTAAGAAAACGGGCTCAGGCAGATCTGTTTCTTGAGGCCGAACTGCAGAGGGGCGAATCAGGCATGAGGAGATCCTATCTCTCAGAGTGGAGATACGGGCTCTGATCCTTTACCTGCCTGCATGTGCCTCGGAGAGAGAGAGGGGGTGACTGCCGTTTTCCTGCATAATTTAAAAAGAAAAATGGCTCTGAGGCTGACTGTGGACTTCTTGATTAAAAATAAAACAAACAAACAAATTCCAGAAACCTCAATCATTTCTTTCATCACTGCCTCCATCCTGTGATAGTCTGAAGGGCAGAGACAGCTTCCAAAAAGAGAGCTTTATTCTGGTGTGGCAAAGTGTGGGTGTATCTGGGGACACTGAGGCAAGATAAGGAGGGTTATGTACGTAGCCTGTAAATTAGTAGTCTTTGGCTATGGGGCGAGCAACAGGGGTGGGAGGGGGCAGTGACCCTGTAATAATGACCCAACCTGGAGTCATCAGGGAGGAGTGTCTCCATGAGTAACTTTATCTACATCAGGTGGGACCCTGGGGGCCATTTTGATTGTTAATTGATGTGAGTAGACCCAGCCCACCATGGGCAGCACTATTCCCTAGGCAAGGAACCCCAAACTGTATAAAATGCATGAGTGGAGAGGGGCCATGGCTCTAGTCTCTCTGCCCCTGACTGTGGATGACTGACGGTGCCTTTAAGACCCTGCTTTGACTTCCCTGCGATGGTGGACCATGCAGAGATGCAACTAGTGTAAACACCTCCCAGGAGCCTTGTGGACTTCCATTGTTGGGGCTTGTTACCAGTGACTCCATTTTTATTTTGGTGTCTTTCAGTGGCGGCGTCTTTCAGCAGCCCAGACACAGGCTGAGCTGAGCCATCCCTGTAGATGTGAGTGGAGGGCAAGGCTGGTGCCTTTACAAAGTCTACCCTGTGCAGGTGCCAATCTCAAGTTCAGATGAGGGCCGTATTCTGGTCTCTCCAGAGATGACAGGAGTTCACGGTTGACAGGGCACTCTTGCTCCCCGTCTTAGTTGCGAAGGTGTGTGGGCCGAGCCTTATGCCCTGCCTGTCGCCTCACACAGGTCACCAGACTCCTCAAGCCTCGGAGTGCTCACCAAGCGGGAGGAACGGGGACAATTGCGTCAGCCCCATCATCAGGCCTTGGTGGAATGAGATAATGCCAGGCTTCTTCCTGTTTTGCTAGGCAGTGGGGGCTACTTAAGCCACCAGCTCTATTGTTTTATTTCTTACTAGTGATGTCATGTGTGTGTGTGTGTGTGTGTGTGTGTGTGTGTGTGTGTGTATGTGTGCGCGCGCGCCTGTAAACCAAAAAGGGAAGCCCAGAGCTAAGCCTGGCCACACTTGCCTCACACTTCGTCCTCTTTGTGGTTTTAGCTGGCTTCTGTGAGGCCAGCTTCCTTCTCTCTGCTCAGCTTGAGGCCTAAGGCTGCTTAACCACTACAATTAGCAGGCTAGCTTTATGGGGAAATCTCAGACGCTAACTCACTTTGGCTAGTTAGAGTGCAATGAAGCTGGAAGTTGGCTCTTGAACACGCTTACGGTCCACTGTGGTCTTCAGGCCTGACAGGAAATGCCTATAGCACTAGCTCTTGGGAGGCTGAGGGAAGAGGATCCATTGAACTCAAGAGTTCCTGGCTAGCCTGGGCAGCACTGTGAGTTGCTCTCTTTAAAAAACTGCATCAAACTAGAACAGGAACTCCCAGCTTTGCATGGTTGACATTTGGTGCTAGAAATGCCCCTGAGGTAAGGGCAGCCCTGGGCGGTGTAAGGCGTTCAGCAGGCACAGGCTGTTACCCTCTAGAGGCTAGTACATCACTTCTCCCTGACCTGTGAGGACTGAGGAAAATCGGGGTTGGAGCAGGGAGGGGGGCGAGTGGCGGCCAGGTTCTTCCCTTGCTGGTCCCAAGAGCAGAGACTCTTTCTCCTGTCTTCCTTTCCTGTAGCTCTAGGTGGAATCAAAGTAGCCTTGAGTGTCCCCTGCAGCCTTGGACTGTCTTGCAGATTTTCAAGATGGGTCTAGTAACCAGACAAGAAAGGCTGGAGTTACATATCAACTTGATCAGCCACATGGCTGTAAGTGTTCCAGACTTACAACCACAGCAAGATACTTTCACCTATATCTTTACAAGGCTGAGAAAAATCTGCTTGAAATCTCGTCGTGTTATCTCCACAGTCTTGGGAGGCAGAAATGAAGGCAGGAATGTGTGTGTATGTGTGTATGTGTGTGTGTGTGTGTGTGTGTGTGTGTGTGTGTGTGTGTGTGTGTTAGAAGGTCACGTGCAACTTCCCTATGTTGCCTCAATACACCAGAGAAGTTCTATGGTTTGGCAGCTACCAGGGACCCTGTGGAAGTTACCCTTTTCTCAGCTTCAACTTCCTTTTTCCTAAAAATGAGGAACAAAATAATCCTATACTTTTAGGTCCTGGTACAGATTAACTAAGGCTCAGCAGTTGCCATGGCAACCATCCTCACTAAAATGTCAGCATTGGTATCATCACATCAGCAGCATCAGTGTGTGTGTGTGTGTGTGTGTGTGTGTGTGTGTGTGTGTGTGTGTTTCTCCATTCGTGTGCTATCACGAGCCTAGGGGTCTGCTGCCAGAGCTCGAATTCCATGACAGTCTTTCACGCCTTTGAAGGTGGTAAGAAACTGCCACCTGACCTGGAGGAAAGGAATTGTTAGTGTTTTGTTGTTCAAAAGCGCTCACCCAACAGCTATGGATGATCCTTGATTGGTTATCTGATGCTAAGTGGTCACCCTGGAGTCACATACATTCCACAAGTGACACTAAATGCACTGAGAATATATACAGAGATGGAGGAAAGGGAAATGAAGAGGTGACTATTTTAACTTAAAATTTCTTTTTTCACCTGTGGCAGGGGCCAAGACACACTTGTAAGCCTTGAGAAGTTCCAGTGAATAATTTTTACGAAACATGCCAGGACTGGTCAGGACTTGCTGCAGTAAAAACCCTGACATCTCAGAGGTGTGGAGAGAAGAGCCTCATCTCTTGCTCCTTGTCAGTCCACCACAGGCCAGCAGGGTGGAAGTCAGCTCCTGTGACCACTCTTGGATGTTTGGATGGTCCTGGCTTCACTCCTGGATGTTTGCTGGGTGCCAGGGCAGGGTTAGCTAAGGGGATGGGTGCATCCTCTTGGTGTCATCTTACCGCCTCTGTCAGGAAACACCCTGGATCACTTCTGCTTGTCACTTGGCTGGGAGCTGTGGGCTGCATCCATGCACATCTCCCATCTACTCCGATCTCCACGCTAGGGTCAGACCACAGGCAGGGCAGAGGCCATGTGGCCGCCGGGCCTTGTGTAGGGCAAAAGCTGATAAATGTCTTCCCAAGGGTCCCTATGAGCCATATGGTCCTGTCCCAATGTCCCAACTCCTTGACTTTGGGGTGATGCCATGGTTTTTGTAAACAAATGGTGGCAGTTGTGTTCCCGTGAACTGGAACTCACAGAAATAAGTGGGCAGAAGAGCCCCTCAGCAGTCCCTCCACTGTTGCTTTTAGTGAAGAGCATGGTGTTGTGAGGGGTGTTCCTCGATGTGCAAGACCAGTAGGGTGGCATGAGAGAGGGCAGGGTGATACCCTGCGGGGGAACATGGTGAAAGCTGCTGCGCTGTCTCTACCCAGTGTCTATGTCAGCCCCTGTAGATAGAACGCATTGAAAACGCCGAGGGCAACGGGGAGGGGGAGGGAGGGAGGAGGGGAGAGGAAGAGAAAGCAGGGAAGTAAGCAGTGAGGAGGGAGGAGACTAGAAGGAAGAAGAAGAGGAGTAGAAGAAGAAGTAGGAAGAGAAGGAGGAAGAAGAGAGGAAGAGGAGGAGGAAGAAGAGAGGAAGAGGAGGAGGAAGAAGAGAAGGAAAAAGAGGAATAGGAAGAGGAGAAGGAAGAGGAGGAAGAAAAATATCAGGAGGAGCAGGACGAGGAAGAGGAGAAGGAAGAGGAGGAGGAAGAGGAAGAAAATTAGCAGGAGGAGCAGGAAGAGGAAGAAGAGGAGAAGTAAGAGAAGTAGGAAGAAGAATAAGAGGAGCAGGAGGAGGAGGAAGAGGAGGAGGAAGAGGAGGAAAAGGTGAAGACCTCAGTCTGGGAGCTATAAATGGTGGAACGTGATTTTTTAGAAGTGGAAAGAAAGAGTTTGTGCCTGCAGCATGATTCTTTTAACAGAGTTTACGGGGCGGCCCATAGTCTCAAATACTTGACGTGCTCTAAAAATACCTTCGGAAGCTTCTTTAGGGAGAAGCTAAAGTTAGAAATCCCCGCTCTCCCCCTCTTCTTCCATAAATACACAAAAATTGCCCACTGTGTGCCAAATTCTGGTCCTGGCCAAGAGCATGCAGGGGGAGGGGATGAGACCGTTGGATTCTTTTTCCAGGGAGCCGAGCTTGGGCGTTCAGGCAATAAACAAGCAAAACGCCAACAAACACCCCTGGCAGACACCAGCAAGTGAGGTAACAATAAACCCTGTCGAGAGTGGGTGCTTTGTGGGAGATGGTGGTGTCTTTGAGGATGGGCAGCTTGGAGCCTCCCAAGGACTCCAGGTGGCTCCCGCTGCTGGTGGGAAAGAGTGAGCCATGGCTGCAGCCGAGTCTAGGCTTAGGAATGTTCTGAGGGCTGGACCCAAAGGGCTAGGAGAGACCGCTGTCTGCTGTCAGCAAAGCCTCCTCAGACTTCCACAAAGCCGAGTTCATCTGCTGCCACCATACCAAGGGTCCTGGGACAGCTCAGGGTGGGGCCTCTGGACATTGCTGCAGGAGCCTCCAAAGCCACCATGGCATGGTGACCTGGACAGTGTCCACGCCGTGGCAAGACAGATTACCTGATTCACCCAGCTCACCTCTATCACAGCCTATGCAAGGGCCCTGAGTGTGTGGCCCTCCCTTCCTGGAGTCTCAGCTCAGGGAACTGAGGCGGTGGCCTCCACTGTGCCGGTCTGCCTGGACACAGTGCACCGTCTGAGAAGGTTAAATGCCAGAAGTGCTTTGTCTCACACAGCCTCACAGCTAAGAACGAGGTCTCAGCAGGCCTGGCTCTCTTGAAGGCTGTGTAGAAGAACCTCCTCTGGGAAGCTGACACTTTTGTGTACACAGCACACACACACACACACACACACACACACACACACACACACACACACATACACACACACACACACAGAGCCCTGACACCGCCATTTGCTAAAGTGCCTGGCATACTGACCGAGGTCAAGTCAGGCACCTGCAGCAACTGCTGAGTTGGTTTTTCTCCTTATTGCTGTTACAAAATACTTGATTTAAAAAAAAAAGGTGAGCTTAATTGGGAAAGGATTTATTTAGGGTCACAGTTTGAGGTGGTGATAGTTCATCCGGGTGAAAGAGGTGAGGTGGGGGGAGGGCCAGGAAGGAGTGTGAGGCTGGGTTCCACCCTTCCCAGTGGACCAGGAAGCAGAGAGAGTCTAATGCAGGGCTACTGGCTTTCTTGCCCCTCCCCCATCCTGCCCTTTGAATCTGGGCCTCCAGCCCATAGTGTGGGGCCATGTGTGTTCAGGGTGTGTCCTCCCTCCTTAGTGACTGTCCTGGAAATGCCCTCACAGAGATTCGTATGGTGTAGCTCTGGGGGTGGGGGGTGAGGATTCTCTTGCCTTTTTATATTTATATTTTTTAAAATTACGTGTCTCTGTGGAGGGCATGGCATGCCTATTTGAATGCAGGTGTCCTCAAAGGATAGAGGTGATGGTCCCCTGAAGTCTCAGGAAGGTCTCAGCAAGAGAAGTGACTGCTCCCAGCCTGAGCTGTCTGTCTAATCCCCTCACCAGGGATTCCCAAAATGTCCGAGTTTCCAGTGACGATGAGCCACCACGCTGGTATTCCAAGGGACTTGGGTTTAGGATTTCTCCCAGCACAGGAAGCATGGGAGGACCACGATCCAGCCCATCCCAGGAGCTGCTGCAGAAAAAGTGCAATGGCGCCGAGGAGGGCTAAGTCCCAGAGAGCAGTCCATAGCTGAGGGACAGACTACCACGTGACAAAGGGAAGAGGAGGGAGGAGCGGAGAGGGCTAGGGCCACCTCAGGGCGGCTCTGGGGACTGGGCCTTGTGGATTTCACCCTGTGCGTAAGGAGACTGGTTAGGATCCAAGTCAGGAAAGCCCTGTGCTTTGGGGCATCTGTGGTGGCAGCTGCATGGGTGGGGGTGAGGGACCAGGTGGGCATTGGGAAGAGACACTTCACATGGCTGTCGTAGCAGGCCTCAAGAGAGACCATGGTGGCTTAGGTCAGGAGGGACAGCCCGGATGGCATGGGCTTGGGAGAGCTGCCTGGACTTGCAGGGGCTCAGTCACCTGTGGCCATCATGGGTATTGAATAGTGTCTGGTGATTTCTGGAGTAACTGTGACATTTTTGTCAGGTGTGCGCTGAGAAGGCATCCATAGCCCACACAGGCAGTTCTGGCATGGTTTCTGATAGCTGTGGTTTCCAAATGCCAGACTGGGACACAGAACAGTAGGAAAAAAGACCATGTGATGGAACTGGGGTGTGTACCACCATCTCAGGGGGGAACCCAGGCCAAGGCATGCATGCTGCCTGCTCGGGGGGCTCCTGTGTGTGAGTGTGTGTGTGTGTGTGTGTGTGTGTAGGGAGGGTGAGTGCATTGAGAGTCACAAAATGTGGTGCGATGCCACAAGCAGAGCCAAGATCCCAATCCCTGGAAGCCCTGAAATGTCACGTGACACAATGCAAGGCACATTATTGCAGTTGCTGCTTTGTGAAGGGTCGTGAGGTAGGTAATGGACACTTCTGGATCACCTGGTGGGCCAGGTGCAGTGGCAAGGACATGACAGGCAGGACCGCCTGAGCCAGGAGAGGCCAGGACGGTGGAAACAGACAGACCGTGAGCCCCCTAGAGCCCCTTAGAAGAAACCACCGCCCCGGATGCCATCAGGCCGCTCTTGGAGTGTTTGCTCTCAGAAGGGTCAGGTACATCTGTTATCCCAGAGCGTCTAGTCTGCAGTTGTTCGCAGGAAGCAATGGAGATGGAGAAAGGGTTGGGGGCACGTCTAGGTCTTCACACAGGAAACCCCACCACAATGGGGGGCTCTCCAGGGGCCCACATGTCTCTTGTACAGGCCAGGCGTGATGGTTGGTCACGGGGAAAGTGAGTGGGGTCTCTGCCTAGCATAGCTTCCTCACAGCTTTCACCAGACAGAAAGCAGTGTCAGCCACACACAGCTGCTCCACCTGTGGGCTTTCTCCAGCTGAACTGCTCGTAACCGTGCAAGGAGGCAAGCGTTAGACTGGCCTGCTAATCGCAGACACGCCGGTTTCCTGCAGCTTACAAGATGTGCAGCTGTCACTTCCTTGAAAGTTTACACCGAGTTGTGCTCACCAGACAAACACCACCAGGCCCGTCTGCCTCCTGGCTCATGCTTTTTTTGTAGAACCTAACCTGTTTACACAGCTGGATGCTGGGCGAGAGGAGGGTTAGAGATGTTGAAGGAACTTATGCAGACCACAGGAGGGGGAGCAGCAGGTCAGACAGGACCTGTTTTCTGGATGCTTTATCCGGGACAGAATAACGTTAACAGTAGCTGCTTTTAGCCTCCACAAAGAGTCTTGGCTAATTTTCTGTTGCTGTCCCACAATGCCTGAGACTAGATGGTGCATAGAGACTATAAATCTGTTTCCTGCAAGACACGCACTGGCATCTGTCTAGTGACAGCCCTTGCTGTTTTATGACCTGTGGTGGCATTGCATGGCCAGGAAGAGTGAGTGCGCTAGCTTGCCTCTCTCATCCTTTTATCAGTAGCCTTGAAGCTACCTGTTCTACCTGTTGTATGTATGTGAGTGTGTGTTGGTGCATGCGTGCTACACTGTGCACGAAGGTCAGAGGATACATTGCAGGAGTAAGTTATCTCCTCCTACTGTGTGTGCCCCTGGGATCAAACTCAGGCTGTGAGTCTTGGTGGCTAAGCCATCTCACTGGCCCAATTTATTACATCTCTCCCTCTCTCTCTCTCCATCTACCTATCTACCTATCTACCTATCTATCTATCTATCTATCTATCTATCTACCTATCTATCTATCTTTGTATGTATTTGGTGTTGAGGATTAAAGGCAAGGCTTTGTGCACTGCAGTTGAGTTCTTGACCACAGAGCTGCACCCCTAGCTGTCTTCTTTCATAGTCAGTGAAGCCGCCATCTTGAACTTTGCCTTCATAGTCTCCTCCTTCCCTCCCCCCAACCTCAGTTTTTCGAGACAGGGTTTTCTTTGTATAGCCTTGACTGTCCTGGACCAAGCTGGCCTCGAACTCACAGCGATGCACCTGCCTTTGCCTCCCAAGTGCTGGGATCAAGGCGTGCGCCACCACTGCCCGGGCCATAGTCCCATCTCATACTGGCTATTTGCCCACTCCAGAGTGCCAAACACTGTTGACATGTGTAACTGCGGGTTAAGTTCTCAACACGTGAACCCTTAGGGAGCATGTTCCAAGCAAAGCACCATGGGAGCTGCTATGTGCGGCTGCTAAGGTGTAATAAAAAAAATTTCACAGTTTATGAATGGGCCTGTTGAATTTAGGGAAAGGTGTTACTTAAACATATTTAGCAATTAAACAAGAGCACATTTCAAATAGTGATGAGATCTGTGTGTGTGGTTCAGATAACCCAGAAGAACCATCTTTTCTTGCAATTTCAAGATCCCTGGTTGGTGCTCACGCTGTCCTAACTCCTGGTGATTTCAATCCATCTCGACTCAGGAAAGTTATCATTGTCTCCAGGCACAGAACTAGAGAGAGAGGGAAGAGGGGAGAGCAGTGAGGGAGAGAGAAAAGGAGGGGGGAGAGAGGGAGGGAAGGAGGGAGGGAGGAGGAGAGGGGAGAAAGAAGGAAGGGAGAGAGGAGGAAAAATAAAAGGGAGGGGAAGATGGCGTGAGGGGAGATGGAGGGAGAGACAGAGAGATGGAGGGAGAGACAGAGAGAAGGATGGAGGGAGAGAAAGACAGAGACAGAGTCTGACTTTACCCAGGTGGGTTCCCTCCCCAGCCAGCCTCTCTTCAAGTTACTCATTGGAGGAGGTCTTCCCTGGCCATGTGGCATGAGCTGGTCACCCCCTTGATACCCTCACCATCCTATCGCTGCAGGAACAAATTGCCACAATTGTGGCGGCTTAAAATTACACCTTTAATTGTCTCTCACTTCTGGGAGCTGTGACTGGGTTTCCGGAGTCTAACGTGGAGGCATCAGAAGAGCCAGGTGCCCTTATTGTGGTTGGAATAAGTGCCTCCAAAATGGAAGTGTAGAAACTGTGCTGGGCCTTAGGTCGTCAGGGTTTCTCTCCCAGTGAACAGCTCAGGTCTTCAGTCCCAGCGCACTGTCCTTCCACCTGCTGTGAATGTGCCATGTCCCTTCTGCCCTAAGGGACCCTGAGCCATTTTGGAGGCAGACTGTAGTTCATACCAGACGATCAAGTCTGCTAGAAGGCCTTTGACTTCTCTGAATCCAGAATTGTGTCAGAACTCTTTATTTTTTTTTATTTTTTTGTTTTCTAGCAATCTGCCCAGCCTCAGGTATTTTGTTATAGGTGCAGCTCAAACAGACTAAGACTTCAGGGTTGCTGTGACGAAGTCCCACCAACTGGGTGGCTTCAAACAACAGGTATTTACAACCTTACTCTCTCAGGTTCCAGAGCACAGAAGGTGTGATCAGAACCATGTTTTCTCCAGCTGGTCCAGGGAGGCTTCACCCTTAGATCCCACAACTTCTCAGAGCTCTGCGCATCCCTGGATCCGTGACTGCATCACTTTAGTCTCCAACCGACCTTATGTGACCCTGACTTCTGTGTCTGTGGCTCTAAGACACCGTCCCTGCATTTAGGAGCCCATCTAGGTAACCCCGAATGACCTCATTCTGAGATCTCAAACTTAATTATGTCTTGTGTAGTAAAGTCACATGGAGCAGAATGATTTGGCCTTCTTTGGGATCTGGCATTTGACCCATCCCTGCCATATGGTGCCCTGCTTGGGACAGACCCTGATTTAAAAAAATGTTCCTGAAAGTCTCAGTCTTCACAAAGAGCCTTCTCACATGGGGATAACTCCAGGTTGGGCCGGCTACATGGAGGGGACATAGAGTTCACTGGACATGCAGTTTCCTATGTGGCCAGTGTTTCGGCTTTTCTGGGCCACATTGTCTGTCATTTGCCAACGTCATGCTTGAGAACCAGGCAATTAAACTTGAAGAGCTACTGAAGTTCAGGCCAGCGTAGTGTCTGAAGTAGGTTTCTTATTTAGTGTTGGGCTTTATTCACAGTTGTCCTGGGCCACATGTGACCCATGGGTGGCAATGAATGGGACATCCGTCCTAGGCACTGGTGCAGAAGGTTAGCCCGTGGGGCCGGAGGTTAGTTTGTTTGTGGCATCCAGAATGTGTGTGTTGCAGGGCTTTGCCCTGAGCTCCAGTGTAAATGGTTTCTCTTCAGATGGTTGCCCTGCTGCCTGGTTAAACCTGCCATGTGTGCATGGCTTGAGAAGGGAAGTATTTCTGTAAGTCCCGCGGTTGTGACTTCTGTTTTCACTCTGATGAGCCTAGACTGATGAGCTCTCAAGGCTGTTGAGGCTCCTCTCTTTCTCAGCACAAGCCATGACCTGAGAGACACAGACCGTCTTTACTGTGAGCAAGCACCATTTAAGCGACCAGGTGCTGGCCCTGGGGCTCAGTGGCGAGCACCACGTGGCAGGCACACAGCGGCAGTCACATATCCAGTGTGACCCCTCCACTCCAATGGTCTTTCTGGTGGCAAATAGAGACAGCAGCTTCACGGCAGGACTGCTGGAGATGGAGGTGCTGTGGCTCGATGCACCCACAGCACTGGCCGAGCTCCACGTGTGGACTTCCACACTGGCCGAGCTCCACTTGTGGACTTCCATACTGGCTGAGCTCCACTTGTGGACTCCCGCCACCCAGAACCGTTCTAGGCCTCCTGGGCTGCTGAGGATGCCTAACTGAGAGAAATGGTTATCAGTGCCTCTGACCCCAACACCGTGAGCCTGTGGCAGCTGGCCATTCCCCTCATGTGGTCTGCCTCACCACCCTGCACCAAGACGGCAGCCATGACTCCTCCATGACTCCTCTCAGCCTCCAACAGGAGTAAGTCCAAGCATGCACATCCTCTGCACAGGATGGCAGCTTCCATCTTTCTCAGATTCGATGCCCACATTTCTCCAACGGCCTCAGGCCCTCTACCTTCTGTTCTCACTTCCTGCTGGCGTGTTTTCATTCATTCTGCTTCCTCAGGCCATGCCCAGGCCATGCCCTGCAGGCGATACTTCCCCTGGGCCCTGTCACCTCCCCCAGGTGCCCACCACAGTGCCCAGCTGGCCCTGGGAACACTCGGCTGAGCGCATGAATGAGTGAATGAATGGCGAGTTAATGAATGAGTTGTGCGTAAGAGCCCCGGACAGCTCTTGCCAAGTGTCCCGTCACCCCATCTGCTCAGAAAAACTGCCTTGTCATTTTGTCTGCAGTGAGTCATCTGCTCAGGGACCTCATGATTTTTTTTCCTCTTCCACCCACAGACTTTAAAAAAAAAAAAAAAGAAGAAAGGCTAGATGGTTTGGAGTCGCTGTAGGATCTGTGCTTTTTGAGGCTTCTGTGAAGCAATGACCGTGTAACTTTCCACGCAGCAGCCTAGGGGAGCCGTACATTTCCACCGAGGATGAGGAAGCTGGTAGCACCGTCAAGGGTGGTGTTCGACTGGGGAAACCCAGGCATGCTGGCACACAGAGCTATCATCTGCGGGCTCTGTGCCCAAAACACAGGAGCCAGCTGCCAGGTGCACAGGCTATGGGTAGCACATCCCAAGCCCAGCATGCAGTTCCCTGGGAACCCGCACTTTCCCGCCGCTCCTCCACACCCCCCCCAACTTTATTCTTAGGCAGGCAGCCACAGCCTTGCCAGATCCATTACCCAGAGGGCAGCTGTCTGCGTTTCCTTCTACAGGGTGCTGCGGCCTGCCAGGCCAGGTAAGCTCATTTGTCAAGCAGGCTGGCTCAGGGTGAGGCGAGGGCTTCGATTCAACAACGCTCTCTGAAGAGACGGTTTTGCTTATTTGTTCTGCATTTCTTTGTCCTTAAGGGAACTGTTCGCCCAGCATGCCGAGTAACAGAACGGAGAGCAGGCTAGACTAGGCCATGAGTCCACTCAGCTCAGATGGATGTACTCAGTGGGAACCACCTTAGGAAGCTGACAGTGTTCAGCCATGTAGCCCTGGCCCAAGGTTAAATCCAGATTTCAAAAGCAAACACCCCAGTTCACATTCCATCTCCTGCTGGCTGACCTTGTCACCGTAGGGACAGTTGCAAAGTATTTCTGATCCTCCGGTCTGTAAAATGGGTCAGTTAAAAGCCGTGCCTGGAAGGACTTGGGACGACACCCGTGAAACAGAGGGCGACAGGGAACCTTGGTAAATGGCAGCCGGCTGTCGTGGGCCATTGAGATAGAGCTCATCAGAGTGGAAGCCTTAGGGACAGAAGGGGGTGTGAATGGGGGTAGAGGGGCGTGGCTTTGGTGCTTCTTGTCCAGCCCAGGGCTAGCCTGAGCTCACAGATCATCTCCCAAAGTGCTGCTTACTCTGTAGTTTGGCTCTGTCCTACGGCTCACTGGACGTGCTATTTCTTGTTAGATTTGCTATTTAGCATCAGCTTGATTGTGCTCCCACTCAGGTGGTGTTCTCACTTCACGACCTGCGCTTTCCTCCCCTGCAGCGGGCAGCTCAGTGCACAGCAGTGTGCCTGGTCAGCTACTGGTAGACCAAACATTCCTAGGGTGGCCGACACTGCCTCTCTGGATGCCATCCAGGCTGTGAGCTCCCCACGTCCACTCCCTTTCACTGCCCTTCTTAGCACCTAGACCTAGAATGCAGCCTGGGTTTTGTAGGCGCGGCAGGACCTATAATAAACAGAGCCTGGTGCTGAAGGAAAATAGAGACTCCACGCTGAGAAGTTGCTAGGGGTTTCGAGATGGCAGTCACTGAGCTTTACAACAGGAGTTTTGGGTCTAAGGATGTAGCACTGTTGGTTGGTAGAATGCTTGCTGAGTCCTGGGTTCAATACCCAGGACTGCAGAAAAAAGTGGTCACATGCCCATGATCTCATTCAGAAGGCGGGGGCAGGAGAATTAGGAGTTCAGTGTCATTCTCTACCATAGAGTGAGTTCGAGGCTGGACTGTGTCCCTCAGAGGTCGGGGCCCATATTGCTCACAGGTGACACCAGCCCTGTTTGCAGGCCAGGGCTTTATGTAATTCCACATAGATGGTGCCCAGGATCCCGCTGTCACACGGCTCTCAGCGACGTTCAGTGGGATGCAAAAGTTCTGGGCTATGACCGTGAGCTGCAAGTTTGAACCAAGCACCTGTCCGTTTTTGATTCTCAGTCCCTGCACAGAATGGACCCTTCTGGACGTAACTACACTGGATCGCAATTCAGTGATTATGACGATCCTAGGCTTTGGCCATTTTAATCAAAGCTCCCCTCTACTACCAAGAGTGTTCAGATGTGCAATGCAGCCAGGATAGAGAGAGCAGCCTGCCTGGAGGATTTGGGTCCACACTATAGCCGGGTCCACAGTATAGCCGGGTCCACGGTGTAGCCGGGTCCACGGTGTAGCCGGGTCCACGGTGTAGCCGGGTCCACAGTATAGCTGGCCTTTACTTTAACTCAGCCACTATGGTTGGAACATGGAAAGGGACAAGCACTCTGGCTTTCGTTACATTTTTGTTTGAGACAATAAATCACAGGCTGGGCCGCCTCCCGCTTCTGCCTCTGCTAGCATCAGCACTGTGAGCTACCATGCCTGGTCCACTATTGTACACTGTTTATAACATGAGACTTGCCACCTAAGTCATGGCTGGGCACGCACGTGTGCATCCGTCACTTTTGCCCGTGTCCAGATTGCTTTTTGTCTCCAAAACCTCATCAAGCAGCTCCCTGGTCCTCTCCCCGAGTCCCCAGGGCCCCCCTTTCCCTCCGCATGAGTATGTGTCCTTCAGAGAGCCCATGGGAGCAGAACCTGTAGCCTCTGGCCTTTGTAAACGGCTTCTTTCCCACAGTGATGTACCAAGTTCCACTGTGTGCTGGCACAGGTCGCCTTTCCCTTTGCGGCCAGCCATTCTCCTTTGTTTGTATTGTTTACTCACGCCTGTGCTTGTCAAACACAACTGGGCCATTTCCACCTCTAGGCTGTCGTGAGAAAACACTGTGTGTTTGTTTGTTTGATTGGTCAGTTACTCCATTTTGTTTTTGTTTTATATTTTGAGACAGGGCTTGGGTCTGTAGCCCAAGTCATCCTTGAACTGTCAGCGACCCCCCTGCCTCAGCTCCATTTGAGCAGTGTGGTTACAACACGGGCTACCGTGCCCATCTACAATTCTAGAATACTGTGGCCTAGGAGGAGTAGGTAAGCCACTTGCTCACACAAGCAGAGAGAGAGGGTCCGACCCCAGAGCCAGTGGCTTCCCGCCACGTTTCTCTCATTTTTCTTTATTTCTGCAAAAGGAGGTTTCCTCTGCATTAAGATGAACAGCAATGACTGCCCAGCAAGTGGCTCATTGTTTTTCTCCCATCATGCACTGCGGGATCTGTGGCTGGTAGGAAATTGGATACATGCAGGTGGCCTTCTATCAGAGTTCTGTGTACACAACACCTGCAGGCGCCTGGCCAGCTCAATGGCAGGGCTGGCACAGCAGGCACGCATAGGTCTCAGTGCCCTGGGCCCCTGGGCCTCTTCAGGGCCCTGTGGATACGAGGCACACAGAAAGGACAGACATAGGGAAGGGAGATGCCAAGAAAAAGCAAGGCCCTACAGCCGATGGGGACACTGTCTGTCAGTTACTTTATACACTGCGGTGGCTGCGGCTGAGGGACCCCGGGTCTGATTCCAACACCATCGGCGTGGAAGCTGGTGTTCAGGGTTTCTTCTCCCTGGCCGCGGTTTCTCTGTCTTCTCACAGAGAAGGTAGGCAAGGATGACAATGCCTGCCTTCTTAGTCTCCGTGACTATTAATTTGAGCAGAGCTGAGCCCCTGGCTGTGGCCACGCCTGCCCACCACGGTCTTCCTCTGTCCTCCTGGGCAGCACACATCTCAGTATGTATATTTCAAACGAAGTCATCCGTTTTTGCTTTCTGTTTGTACGAGTGGATGGTGCTGGGCCGATGAGCCATGGCTGCACTCCAGAGTCATCCATTTTTGTGACCAAGTGGGCAGCCACTTCACCAGAGTCCAACCACGCTGAAGAGCTGGCTTCCCCGGGCCAGGGAGCAGATTCTCTTCGTTACTTGGTATGAGCGGGCGTCACTCTTTCCTCAAGCCTTGAAATCGAAAGGCAGCGTTTCCTCTTAAATCTAGCAATGAGACAGGAAGACAGAGGGCATTGGTGCTCTAACTGTCCTCCCCCACCTGCCCACCCCCTACCTCCCCCGTCTCCTGTCTTCCCCTCCCCACCTCCTTCCATAACTCAGCTCTTTTGCCAACAGACCCTGGGAGTAACTGCCTCTGCGACATTCAAGTGATAAGATAGATCCTGGAACATGGTCCATGGCATTTTTTAGGAGACTCTAAAATACGCCCTTGGCAACAATCGCTACAAAAGAACAGGTGCCTCCACGGTGAGCTGAGGTCTGGTCAGGCAGTGAGGTCCTCTAGCGTGCACGGCCCTGATCTGGTCAGATTCTGTTCTCCAGAGGAGGGAGGAAGAGAGCCACTTCCTTCTCGGGGTGACTGTTGGCCCAGGAGCCAGTCCACATTGTCAGTGGCTTCTGGCAGGGCAAGGTGGTGGCGTCAAGGCTTGTCGTACCTCCGAATCCTTTGGTGGTCACTGTGGAGGAGACCCTCACCAGCGGGTGAAGTGAAGCGCCATTTAGAAGGCCGCAGAAACCCAGGTGGCTTGCTCGTGGAGCTGCCGAAGGGTGAGACACATGTGACCGTGTCACTGTCGGGCAGCGGTGATGACCGCCACCACCAGGTCATCCAGTTGGCTCCGTAGGCTTCTCGCTCCTGCTCGACTTGGCACACTGTCGCTAAGCTCTGTTCACATAGATCTTACAGTCAGCCTAGGTTCCTGAGAGACCCACTTGCCCTGCAGGGTCATCTGACAGCTCGTGCAGGTTTAGGGTACATGGTGGCAGAGGGGTGTGGGAGGAGAGCGGTCAGGGGAAGTCCTGTGGGGAAGGCAGTGGAGAGGAGGGAGTTAAAGAGCAGGAGGCAGGGGGCATCAGCAGGAAGGTCATTGGCTGTGATCTCAGAGAGGCCTGGCTCTATAGGAGCAAAATAAAGCACCAGGTGACCTGGCTTCCTGCACTGCTGTCATGAGCCAGCTGTAGGAGCTGCGGCAAGTCTCCTCGCTTCTGTGGCTCAGTTATTCGGCTGTATAAAATCTGTGTGCTGCAGTAGGCATCCCAAAGGACCGAAAACAAGGCCAACCACTCATGTAAAGACATCACAAAAGGACGGCCGGTAGACAGACACAAAGGAAACAGTCATCAGTGGGCAAATGTAAAAAAGAGACACACTGTGTGGGTAGGTCACACCCACAAGCGAGGGCTGGCGCTCTGTTTACGGATGAAGAACACAGACGGCGACCATCTTATGAGGCCATAAAAGAGCTAAAAGCGTCTGCCGTTGCTGCAGAGTCGACACGATGTTGAGAATTGCCCTGTGCTGTGCAGGCTCACAGCCTATTCTGGGTGAACAGTCATTCACTATAGCCAGAGCTATAGAGTCACAGGGTTCAAGAGGGGAGCTGTCCAGTCGTGCAGGTCAGAGGTGTGGTGAGCTGTGAAGTCACACAATCTGGTACCTTAGTGGGCTGTTTAGTCCCTCAGCGCAAGTGTGAAGTGGGCTACATAGCTAGCACACTTATAGTAGGTCTAAATAGCCATGGGATTCTGTTGTGTTGTGTTTACAGCCCGTATTTGTTAAATATATTTCTTTTTGCTTATGTGAAAAAAATTGCCTTAAAGACGCGTTCCTCAGAATGTGCTCAGGGTACGCAGCCGTGTGTGGAGCACAGCGGGATAGTATTTAGCCACAGGAGTGTTTGTTCCTCGAGCCACATGCAGATGAATCTTGAAACATAAAGATGATGGGATGTAGTTCAGCAGTATTCCGGCATGAATGGAACAATTCAACCCAAGAGAACCAGCCCACACCAAGTGGACATGCGGTGTGGACACTCGTTGTGGACATGCAGCTGAGCCTCGGACACATGGACTAAGCCATCGAGGATTCTGAAGTGACAGTTCCCTTACAGCTGTCACAGAAGAGATATGCTTGTTCAAACAGCAAGCAAGCTGGTGGCTGCTGGGCCTTCGGGATTGGTTGCTCAGTGCTGTGGGCGTCTTCTGAGGTGACAAGGATGTCTTGGAGCTAGACAGAGGTGGTGCTTGCGCCGTGAACTCTGACTGACTGCTGCCGAGGTGTCCACTTGGTGTGGGCTGGTTTTCTGTTATGTGGTTGTTACCTCAGACAGAAGAAACACCAGTAATCTGAACATTGCAGACTCTCCTCTGTGGGTCCCAGTGAGGTCTCTGAGGGACTCCACACTGGGAGGGGCAGCACCTGCTTTGAGCCTGCCTCCCTGTGGACATCCATAGCTCTGCTCCAACTACATTGTGCTGCATGACAAGAGGTGAGCTGGTCTCTCTGTGTGTGCGCCAGGTTGGAAAGTCTGCATTTCTTTGGTGTCACTTCTCAGTGTCACCTGAGCTTCCCTGGGTGGTGACCCTTCTGAGCCAGGGAGATTGCTGGCTTCATTCACAGGAGAAAGTGGAGAGAGAGCAGCTGTGGGTTGGTCAACTTGCACCCGGGGCTTAGATTCCCAGGAGGTGGCTGAAGAAGAGACAATTCTAGAAACTGAAACGGTAAAGCGTGGCGATTGCTCCTGACTCTCGTGTCCGCCAGAGACGGAGGCTTTGAAGCTTGGGAAGAGTTCCTGAAACAGGGACAATCAGGGTCAGGGACAGTCACCTGGCCGCATTCTTGTGCCCCTCTCAACTCCCATCTCCTTGTGGCTAAAATAAAAAGGTAAAAACCAACCAACTTTGTGGCATTTATTGGCGTACTCTGGATGTGGCACAGGGAGCTATGGCAGCCTAGACTAACTCCCGGACGGCAGTGGACGGTTCCTCGAGGTCACTCTGGTGTCATTTCAGTCCCAGCAAGAGTTTTCTACTTCACTTTGAGCTCAGAGTTGACGGTTAACTTTTGGTCCCAGTGACAATCAGTAGGGATTGTCTGCTGAACATAACCCAGGCCCTGAAACACACACACACACACACACACACACACACACACACACACACACACACACAGACAGACTCAGAGATGTGCTATTTACTGAGGTGGTGTTTCTGGGCTACGTTCAAAGGATACTTGGCAGGTGTGCCTAGATAACACTTAACCAGTAAGGGGACCTCCATGCCTCGCAGACTGGGAAGGCAGGGCACATTGCACAATGTCCCGTCTCTATCGCCCGGCTGTCATAAAGTGACTCCTTCCGGGATGGAGGCGTGCCAGCCTTTCATCTGTTATTTGACTAAATGATGAAAGTGGCAATTAAGTTTTCATAGGGTGTGTTTACATAACTTTTTTTTTTTGAAAAGCCAATGCCAATATATACAACCAGCTGTCTGTGTATTTACACACTCCCGGGGTGGAGCTAGGCTATTTTGTGATAAACATAAGGAAACTCACCATGCTGGGTTTTTTTGCTTTTTTTTTTCAACCTCTAATGAAGTTTTCCATTAACCAAGAATTTTATTGGTTGATTCATTCTTGTTACTCAAATAAGAAATGAAACTTAGGTCAGGCCCAAACCTCTCTTTATTGCCAATAGAAAAGCTAAGATACAGGGCTATTGCCCCTGGGGATGTACTTGAAAGTTTACGAGGAAACCAAACAAGGCTCCTAGGCTGAGGTCCTAGGAGCATCAACTCTGAGTTGTGCTGTTTGTGGGACAAGGGTGCCTGACTAGATGTTCGCCAATAATATTTCCTTACAACGGAAAGGACCCTTTGTACTCCTGATCTCCAGGCTTTGATCATTTGCAGCTTTATAGCTTTTTCTTTGACATAACCTGACTTGATTTTTGTTCATCCGATTTCACAAATACAGTGTGATTCTTCTATTTATAAATAATCCCAAGGCATGTAAAACAAAGAGTTGCTAGTACTTGGACAGTTCTTGAGGAAGAAATAACATATAGTTAAAAATCAAAGATCAAGAGAGCTGGAGAGTTGGCTCAGCAGCTAAGAGTACTGGCTCCTCTTGCTGAGGACTCAGGCTCAGCTCCCGGGACCCACATGGCAGCTCAGAAACAGCCTGTAACTCCAGCTCCGGGGCATCTGATGCCTTCCCTTGTTTCCTAGGGCACCTGTGTGCGTGCACAAAGAGTGGGGAGGGAAGAAGGAGGGAGAAAGGGAGGGGGAGGGGAGAGGAGAGGGAAGGGAGGGGAAGTGGAGGGGGAGAGGGAGGGAGGGAGGGAGGGGTGGGGGAGGGGGGATTATTACCTATACTCAGTCAGTCAATGCATATCACTCCTTGGACATACATGCAGTACCTGAGTTCTTGAATTAGGTGTTGCATGTGGGCAGACATGTCACCAAGTGCTTTGGTTCTACAGTTCTGTAGCAGAGAACAGGAGCTCAGCTCCATTCTGAGCTCAGCCGGGACTCTGCGTGGGGTGGGTGGATTCCGTGGTGGGGCTCAGCTCTGATGGCTGGAGATGCCTCTCTTCAAGGCGGGAAGGCCTTTGTTTGTTCTGGAAGCAGAGACCGACCTTGGGTTTCTAGCTTGAGTAAAGCCCACATCTGGATCTGCTCTTCAAGTTCAAGCGGGGGAAACACAGATGTGTGATTGGACAGGCCTTGGCAGATCTGGGAGAAGTAAATAAAAATCGAGACATGGGGGCCGGCGTGTCACGTAAACAACTTGTTCTGTCTGTCAGGTACAGCCTCCTGGGAGGAAGAGGTAGCCTCACCTACAGAAAAGCTATTACTGGACTTGTTCCTGTAGGCTTCCTGTGTTTCACATACCCTGGAAAGACAATTCCCCCCGAGTCATCCACCCATAACACTTACCATGTGTCTCCCTCATGTGATGAGCTGCCCGATCACACCGAAAGGAGCCTAGATGTTTCATAGTCTAGAACAGTGGCTCCCACCTTCCTGACGCTGTGACCTTTTAATACAGCCCCTCATGCTGTGCTGAACCCCCCAACCATACAATTATTTTTGCTGCTATTTCATAACTGTAATTCTGCTGCTGTTAATGAATCATAATGCAGGACATGTGATAGGTGACCTCCCCCCAAAGGGGTTGTGACCCACCAGTTGAGAATGGCTGGTCTAGAAGCTGTCCACTGTAAGGCCAAGTGTCCCACTCCACAACCTGACTGGTCCCTGAATGGAGAAAGACAAGGAGCAGGAATAGCTCCTTCCCCAACTCTAAGCAGCTCCAGATGCTGTCTGACTTGAGTGTTCCCCGCATCCACAGCCCTTCGCACCCCCTTTCTGCCTACCTCTGCCTGGGTATCACTGGGTGTAACAGACCTGTGGTGATGCTCTGTGCTTCAGACTCTCCTGGCCACTTGTGGCCCCTTCCTGTGTGCCTACGGGAGTGCTTGCTGCACCTGCCTATGATTTTCCTCTTCCCAGCCCCCACCAGCTTTGCCATTCATTCTCTTCCTTGGAGACAGAGGCCCCCACGTATTCCAGCATATCCCCCTGACAAAGAGGAAACCACCCCAGAGGGCCTGAGCCACTGTGTTAGTTACTTTTTTGCTGCTATAATGCAGTAACACGGGCAAAATCAACTTAAGAGGGTTTTTTGCTGGTTTGTCTTGGTTTGCCTGTGGTTCCGATGTGAGAGTCCCCAATGGCAAGGAGGCATGGCAGCAGGTAGCCAGAGCAGGGAGCGGGGAGATCAGATGCCAACTACACAGAGAGAACAAAGAAGGAGTAAGCACAGGAAGTGGGCAAGGCTGCACACCCCCAGAGCCCACCCATGGTGATGTACTTCCTCCACTGAGGCGTCTAAGGGTTCTGTAACTCCCCCCAAATGGAGCATCAATGCGGGAACTACATGTTCAAATACAGAGCCTATGGATGCTCAAATGACCATAGAAACTTTTGATTCAGTCGGTAGCTTGAAGAGCCGCATGTATGCCCGAGACTTCTGATGGGTGAGGGAGTTAGCTCGATGGGCAAAGAGCTTGCCTTGCAAGGCAAGTGAGTGCAGATCCTTAGCACCCATGTAAAGCCAGGTAGAGAGCATGCCTGAAAACCTTGCTCTGGGCAGATGGAGACAGGCGATCCCTGGGGCTTGCTCGCCCAATAGCTTAGCCAGCAGGTCACAGGCCAGTGAAAGACCCTGTCTCCAAACACAAGGAGAGTGACTGAGGAAGCAACATGATGTCAACCTCTGGACTCTACACACACACACACACACACACACACACACACACACACACACACGTATATGCACACCCATTTGCACAACCCCACACACCCCCACACCCTTGGATTCCATAGTCTTCCTCCTTCCCTCCCCCTCCCTGTTTCTTTCCCCGACAATTCCCTTGCTTATGGCCATCTTGATAATACAGAAAGTTCTGACCGATGCAGAATGTGGAACTTTGAAGGTATCTTCATTATCTCTAAGCAGAGAAGAAAGTCTGGGGATTTCTTGGTAATGACAGTACAATAAAGCTCTATGATTAAGGGATGAATCATAGTCATTTAAAATAAATTTTGTTACAGAACCAATTGGAGCTGCTAAAATAACCTACAGTGTTCTATACGTGAATGGCCAAGAGGTGCCAAACACAAAGTAGCTAAGCGCAGGTGGGGGGGGGGGGGTGGCCTAGGCCTAGGCTGAGACAATGTAGCTTCCTGTAACAGGTAAGGGGTGGGGGAGGAGTCAACTCAAGCTCCCCCGGAAGCCTGGAGGCAAAAGCAGCAGGCAACACAGGAGGCTTCTGTGCTGGGGAAGTAAGTCCCAGGGCACCACGGGGCAGGTGGATGGGGGCTGCGGAGGCCTCAGGCTCTTAAGCAGCATGGGAGAGCTGGCCCTCCCGTCTGGCTGATGCAATGCTTTACTCTGCTCTCTAGAGATCATGGGAATTACCCACTTGATCCTTGGCACATGGTGCTGATAATGTACCAATTAATGACTAATTAGGAGGATTTTTCCAGAACATTAGGTTCTGGGAGGAAGTCTTCTCCGAGAACCGTCCCTTTCATGTCTTTTCTCTTCTTCCTGTGGTTTGCAGCTCAGCAGGCTCCCTGCCAGTCTCTTTGTGGTGGCTGCAGAGCTGTTCCATTTACTCACTTCATCAGGAGGATCTGAGTGAATAAAAGGTGATCCCTGGTCACTCACTGGACGCTGAGCTCACGCGGCTCCCCTCCCAGGTCAGACCTCTGGAATGTGGGCCCTGGGGAGGTGAGCCCCAAAGGAATAGGAGGATGGCTAGAGGGGGGAGGACGGACCCTGCCTTGGTCTCTTTTGTCTCCTATCTGGCAGGGATGTGAGGTCCTCCGACTTCCTGTAGCAGACCCCTGGTCAGGGCAGAAATGGGTGGAGGAGGTTAGCGGGGACCCAGGAGCCCATGCTCATGAGGAGGATGACTTTGAACCCAAAAGGGTAAAACCAAAAAGGGAGGCTGGCATAGAGGAAGGTTAGGGACCAAGTACTGACTGGGGAGCCAGTGTGGAGAGACAGACAGGTACCCCTCAGTCACGAAGCACCACTGAGCATGTGTTCTCCCACTCAGACACCCCAGGGAGTACTATGTATGCATCAGGGTCTGTTC
The DNA here is from genome assembly GCF_964271855.1 of Acomys minous. Lineage (NCBI taxonomy): Eukaryota > Metazoa > Chordata > Mammalia > Rodentia > Muridae > Acomys > Acomys minous. Next base: position 2,761,837 of record NC_140492.1, read on the forward strand.
AGTCACCAGGACACAGTATTGCAAAGGAAACCCCTGTTCTCACAAAGCAGATAGCTTAAGAGCATGACATTTTGGGGGGTGGACCATGCTTTAGTGTGAGGGGATGGTTGGAAATACCGTAGTACCCTCCATCCTTACTCCTAGGTGCTAGCACCGTCCCTGATCCCTCAGTTGTGTCAGCAATATCGCAAGAATTTCCCGCTGTCTCTCAGGGTCTCAGGGTCTCAGAGCCAGATGCTGGGGCCACAGGATGAACAAGGGGTTACATTGCTCACCACAGCAGCCATCTTCTCACAAGCCTGTAACCTGCTTAGCCACCGTGGCTCAGCAGGTTCTGTTTTGGGTCTCACGAACTGAAACTGTGGCGCTGACCAGCTGAGGTCCTACCAGGAGGCTGGAAGATAATTCGTATCTGATATTTTCTGGTCACTAGCAGAGTAGAGTCCCTAGGGCTGTGGGCTGAGGCCCCGCGCTCTTGCCATCTGTTTGCTGGCCTGACCCTGAAGTCTCTCACTGGTCTGGTCCTTGCTCACGGCCTCTGCCTGTCAGAGCCAGAAAAAGCCTGTGAGTGCTTCTCATCCTTGGGCCATCTCCAGCTTCCCTTCTGCCTCCCACCGAGACGCTGTCTTGCTTTTAAGTTCATAGAGCCCCTCCCCCCTCCCCCCCTCCCCCCCCCCCCCCCCCCGCCCCAGCCAACCCAGAGGGAAAGGGATTGTCTACACTGCCGAGTCGCTCCCCTGTGTGTGTTAATGAGGTGCCAGTGACTGGACACTTAGAGTAGAAATGTGGATGGCAGCGGACGTACGACGTAACAGGAGACATTAAGCTTCAGCCCGTGGGTGCCTTAGCCGCTTACACGTGAAAGCTGCGCACCACATTCCAGAGAAAGGGTTGTTCAAGAGCAGGGAAGAGGTGCATAGGCCTTAACGGAAACCATGCCAGTGGAGATACAGTTATCAAAGTGAGAATCTCCCGGAAGCCACGAGTTACTGCAGGAACGGCATGGGGACAGCCAATTGCCTTCTGGTTGGATTTAAGGTCCCCTCCGCAGCAGGAAAGCCATGCATAGCTCTGTGCGTGGGCTGGAGAGGGCATTGGGCTCCAGGGGAGAGCTCACTACCTTCTAAATACTCATCTTTATGATGCACAGACTAGTGCAGAATCTCAGCAGAGAAGGTCCTTTTTGCTGTGGGCGGCAGTAAACAGAGGCTCATAATAGGGACAAAGTGAAGGGGACAAGTGGCTGTGGGGCCCTTGGCCACAGAGAGAGCACAAATGATGCAGGGGGTACATGGCGCGAAGGGACAGATGCTGCTGCTATCACGTCCTGCTGACTGGCACCTACAGGTGCCATGGAGGACTTGAGTCAGGTGCTGTTGGAAAGAAAAGTGTAATTTCCCCTCTCCACTTGGGTCTCTGGAACAAGCTGAGGGCCTCTGTGTGTGTGTTGAAGGCCTGATGGCATCTCCCTTTCTCCTCCTCTCCCTCTGTCCTCTAAGACAAGGCTTTGGGAGGTGGGTTGTCTCTTTAGCACCAGATCTTTGGATCCCCGGTCTGTATTCTTTGCAGACATGTCCAGCAATGGACAGTTTTGAGAGTGGTCTCAATATACGTCCCTTCTGTGCCCAGCACTGGTAATCTTGTGCCCAAAGGGAAGCACTCAGGAATGAAATAGGTCCTTTGTAAGAGGTGCCCTGAGACCGCTTGCCCCTCTCCAATGTGAGCTCAAGATGAGAAAGTGCATCCACCAGGAAGTGGGGTCCCGGCCAGCTCAGACTCTCCCGGTGACTCTGTCTCAGATTTCTGGCCTCCAGAATGGGGAGAGATGCATTTCTGTCACTTATAAGCCTCCGCCTAAGGCATTGTGTTACATCGATCCCAAAGGAATGAGTTGACTTTCTTCCTGGTAACAGATGACATCGTTATTCACATTAAATTCATGTGCCCTGGAAGATAAAGGGACTCTCGTCCTTCAGAAGGTGATGTAGGCAGCTCTGGTTCTTTCTTTAGGATCTCGTCATGTGCTATTTGATCATAAATTTCAAATGGTCCACAGTATGAGAGGGTCACAGTCGTCCCTTCAGAGGCACCACCTTCAGCTGCCTTGGTTACTGGGTGACAGTGATGAAAAGCCCCGTGCCAGAGCTGAGTCCATTAAGGAGCTTTAATAACTTGTGGTGTCACTGAGAGTAATGAAGGTGATGCTGACTGTGGGAAGCCGGAGTGTGAGGCAGGAAGCTTTGAGTCACGTTGCCAGGGCAACGGTGTCCATGGCCAATGGGTGTTCAGGTCTGTGTGTGAATGGAGTTCTCTTGCTTTAAGTCCTCTGAGGTTTTGAGACATCATCTATGTGAGTACTACACCTTTCCATGGCTGTGAGTCTTAAATAGAACATGCTGGTGGGAGCAGAAACTGAGAGATAGCGAGGGAGAGGGAGACGGGGAGAGAGAGAGAGAGAGAGAGAGAGAGAGAGAGAGAGAGAGAGGGAGGGAGGGAGAGGGAGAGGGAGAGAGAAGAGGGAGAGGGAGGGAGAGAGAGAGGGAAGGGGAGAGGGAATGGGAGAAGAGAGAAGAGAAGGGAGGGAGAGGGAGGGAGAGAGAGAGGGAAAAGATGGAGTGAAAGGGAAGAGAAAGGGAGGGAGGGATGGAGGGGGAGGGAGGGAAGGAGAGAGGGAGAGAGAGAGAGAGAGAGAGAGAACAGGGACAGAAACAGAGACACCAGCAGAGGGAGAGAGAGACAGAGACAAAGAGGCAGAGACTGAGAGGAAGGGAGGGAGTGAAGAACAAAACTGAACGTGACAGACAGACACCCAGACAGACAGACAGGGAGAGGCACTTCTTATGCTATTGGAGTTTATTTTGGATTTTAAGGCTCCTTTTCTTTGGCAGCTGTGGTGTCAGTGCTGGGCTGATTGTGTCTCTTCCCTGGCTTACCTCTGCTCTGAGCCTAGGAAGAAGCATTTGCCCAAATCGAGCACAGAGACTTCCCAGTTCAGCAAAAGTAACGTGCTGAGCTGAGTTCAAAGCTGAACTCTTCCTTAGCTGGCCGCTGTGTCCAGGCGCGCAGGTTTCCCTCTGCACCGTGATGCAGAGACGGCTGCCTACGCTCTTTGCTGATGCAGGTCTTGACCATTGATGAACACCTTGGTCCACCTTGTATGGACACCAGCTGGGCTGCCGCGGTCCCTTCTCTTCCTTCTGCTTTCCCTCCTTTATTGCGAGGGACACGAGTGTGCACCCGGCGTTACACTACCACATATGAACGTGTCTCTGTGCTTGCCACCCACATCCTTGCTCTTGAAGTAGCTGAAAAGATCAAAGCCTTTCAAACGAACAGGAACGCTCAGTCTTCTGAGGTGGCTTCGGCCTCCATGACCCAGTGCATGCCCAACCTCCTTTTTGTGGTGGTGTGATAGTGGGGTGACAATATCAGCTCTGCCACCCCTGACAGACTTGGGAGACAGCTTCCCCTCACAGCTTCTAGTTCACTCATCTGTGCAATGGGATAAGTTGTGAGGGCCCGAATATATTATGTGAAGTGTGTGTGCAAGTTGTAGAGCCTGACAACCTAGAGCAATGTGTGTGTGTATGTGTGTGAGTGTGTATGTGTGTGTGTATGTATATATGTGTATGTGTATATGTATATATGTATGTGTGTGCGGGCATGTCTGTGTGTGCACATGCATATATTTGTGTGTACATCCATTTCCCAGGATTCCCTGTGAATGCAGAGCCCTGACTACACAGAGCTGCTTTCAGACTAAGCCTGGCCAATGCCTCAGCCGCACAGGGTCCTCTTCATACCCATGTGGGACCTGGATTTGTGAACTCTCTGCTGCACACAGATATGAACCCTGCCCTGGGACGAAACACTTCCCCACTTGCCTCATCCTTGGGAGCCCCCTGTTTCCCTTTCCTGGCCATGCCAGCGACTTCTTAAGGTGGGTAGGCACAGACCTCATACTTCAAGGGGTAATCATCTGGTGCCACCATGCCTGTGGAGCTTATGTTCATAGGGCTAGCCTAACGTGGCTCCCCCGAAGGCTGGACCAGCCCAAAGCAAAAGTCTGCTATGCTCACCATATCTCATCTGTGAAACCTGAAACAGATCCCATTGCCTTAATCTCTGGAGAGAGGTCCAGATCAGCTGACAGTGCTGGCATGGAAGTTCCTTCTAAAGTCTCTGGAAGCAATGGCTGAACACAGATGGGTACCACCCACATCACACCTTCCCGCTGTACCATGGATGGAACTGTGCATCTTTAGAGATTGAGTCCTCAGTGGGAAAAGCTGTGGGGGAGTCATAGCCACTGTGAGCTGTGGCAGAGAGACAGAAGCCACCAGGAAACACAGACAGCGGGCTAAACTTTCACTCAGATGTAAGACATGACTGGAGTTTTGCTTTAGGAATACAGATGTATTAGTTACTTTAATTGCCGCCTGGACCAAATACGTGACAAAAAGCAGTCTGAGAGCTTGTTTTGGGTCACAGTATGAGGGGATCCAGTACGTCACAGCAGCAGGGCCTTGACGCAGCTGGTCAGAGAGAGATGAATGCTGACACCTGGCTAACGTTCTCTAGTCCCTGGCAAGGTCCTGACCACAGTTAGGCTGGGCCTTCCCACCTCCATAGACCTACTCTAGAAAGTACCACACAGGCGTGACAACAAAGGTTAGCCATGGCAGCATCTGTGTGTGTGTGTGTGTGTGTGTGTGTGTGTGTGTGTGTGTGTGTGTTAGCCTCATGATGGGGGAAATGGTGACACACAGGCTGACATGGTAGCTGAGAGTCCTTCATCTGGATCTGAAGGCAGCAGGAAGAGCCAGGTGGGCCTGGCTTGAGCTTTTGAGACCCCCAAACCCACCCCCCAGTGACACACTTCTTACCCCAACAAGGCCACACCTCTTAATGTATAATATTTGCTAATGACCAAGCATTCAAATGTCTCCTAGTGGTGGTGGTGGGGCATTCCTATTCAAACTGCCACACACTCCTTAAACTTACATCTTAAATCAGGCTGAGGTAGAAACCAGACAAGCAGGCAGGACAAAAGGAGGGACTGATTGAGAATAACAATATTGGGCTGCAGAGACAGCTCAGTTGGCCAAGCGATTGCTTTGAAAGCATAGAGACCTGAGTTCCATCCTAGAACCCACATTAAAGAGGGGGACATGGTGGTACCTGCTTGTGTTCTCCACCCTGGGGAGAGGCAGGGAAGTCTCTCTCAAGTTCACAGGTCAGCCAGCCTAGCTTACTTGGTGAGTCCCAGGCCAGTAAGGAACCATTCCTCAAAACACAAGGTGGACCAGACGTGATGGTGCATGTCTGTAAACCCGGCACTCAGGAGACAGAGGCAGGTGGGTCTTTGTGAGTTCAAGGCCAGCCTGATCTACATAGCAAGTTCTAGGCCAGCTAAAGCTGCATTAAACAGACCATACCTCAAAAATCCAAGACAAAACAAACAAACAACAGCAACAACAACAACAACAACAAAACCCAAGATGGTGCCTGAGGAATAATGGCCAAGCTGATATGTATGTACCTGCACATGTATGACACCCATAAAAACACACAAAAGAATAAGAATGTCATTAGCGATATTGGCTTTGGAGATGAAGTATGCCAAGGGGGCATCTTAGGCCCCAAACTATGTGAATTTCTTGGGGCCACCATAGTGAAGTCCAGACTCACAGGCCTAGGATGGCTGATGTTCATCATTAGGGTCATGGGGGCTAATTGGTGCCTGCAACCAGTTGGTTCCTTTCTGAGATCTCAGGAGGATACTTCTGTACCACACCAGTTTCTGGCAGTTGTCAAATAGTTTTGGTGCCCTGAGTATTGTAATATATAAATATAGAGGAATCCCACCCAACAGATCCGATATGAAGAGATTTATTGTGGGGGAAACGGGAAGAGGAGAGAAATTAGAGGGTGCCCATGACAGACACACAGAGACAGACAGAGAGAAAAACTGGGAGGGAGGGAGGGAGAGAGAGAGAGAGAAAGAGAGAGAGAGAGAGAGAGAGAGAGAGAGAGACACACACACACACACACACAGAGACAGAGAGAGAGAGAGAGAGAGAGAGAGAGAGAGACAGACAGACAGACAGACAGACAGACAGACAGACAGACACAGAGAGAGAGAGACAGAGAGAGAGAGTGCCAGGTGGCAGGGAGTTGGTGACATATCAGGACCCTGAAGGCTGCTGAGGGCCGGCCAGTTGAATTGCCTGTGCACCCATGTAACACAGGCTTGAAGGGAACCCTCCACAGCATCTCATCTCCTTGCTTGTGTCTGAAATTTTCTCTTCTTGAAAGGAGACTGTCGTTGGATCAGGGCCCACCTGATCTCATCTTAAGTGTTTACAAATAGAGCCACACTCAAAGGTAACTCCCACATACCAGGGGGACCCAGTGCAGCACCTGGTGCTCGGAAACCAGTGACACGGGTGGTGGCAGCTGGCAGGTGGTGGTAGGCTTGTGCCAGTTAGGAGGATTCTCCGAATGTGTTTGTTCCTCGGAGCAGCAGGCACCACTCCGAGCAATGAGCTTGGCCCACTGGAAGCTGTGGTCAGTCTTGACTGTAGTCAGAAGGATTTGACATCACCCAGGAGAAGTGCCTCGGGGCATGTCTGTGAGGATGCAACCAGGAGGTTAACTGAGGAGGGAAGACACGCCCTGAATATTGGGGTCACTATCCCACAGGCTGGGCTTCGGAACTGGATAAAAAAGGGGGAAGTGAGCAAAGCAGAGGCAGTCTGTGCGACTGGCTGCCCAAGGCCCCGATGGGCTGTACCTTCAAGGCCTGAGCGGGAGGCAAGCCAGCCTTCCTTCCTTCCTCCTTAGCTTGGTTTTGTCGCCGCAACAATGAAAGTAAAAGCAACACAGGAAAAATGAGATGTCTTACATCATGGTTCCACTTTTGGAACCAGCGATTGATTAATTAGCTTCTCTGCACTGAAGACTTTGATTTCTTTGCCTGGAGGCAGTTTAATAAAGTGAGGGGTGACTGGGGGGGCGGTGAGGAGGGTGGTCTGTAAATAAAGGCTCCCACCATCTCCTGCATCTGGACGGAATGTCCTGGGAGGAAGTCGTATACACACTTAACGATGTGTTTTGTTAGTATTCAAGTTGGTTGCGACTGTTTGGGGGGCAGTTTCATTAAAAGCATGCTTTTAGGGGAGAAAGAGTCCATGTAGACTCGACCCTGAGTGCGCACAGTCACCACACTGCCTTAGATGGCTGCTGCAGCCACAGAACAGTCACACACACACACACACACACACACACACACACACACACACACACACACACAGAGTCATGCAGACAGGCTGTGATGCAAACCTCAGCAGGAGCCAGGGGTCTGGTCTATGGGATGTTGTCTGGGCTTTTTCAATCAAGCCCCAGCAGCTTGCTGGTTGCCTTGTGGCCAGCTCAGTAACATCTCTTTGGTGACACCAACCCACACCTTTAACCCTTTACTCCAAGGTTTTCCTTGGCAATAAGAGTCCCCTCTAGAAGCACCCAGGGCAGGCTTTGTGGTTGGGATCCCTCGGAGCACCAGTCACAACACAGTTCTGTGCAGCACTCCAATGCACAAGCTGGCCTGAGACCCTGGCTTATTGCTCTGTCCACTGCTGATGCTGTCGCCCTCCAGGCTGATTGCGAAGGGCTGCTGCACTAGGATTCTGCAGCCAGGCATGGGCCCTGGTCAGTGCTCCTGTCCCTCAGCCCCGGCCCCAACCCCCAGGGCCCATGAATATTCTGCATTTTATAGCAAAAGAGTCTTGGGACATATTGAAAAGGACTGGGTGACTGGGAGTCTCCTGGGGACACTGTGTTTCGAGAATGTTCCTCAAGCACTTGTGTACTGGAGGCTTGGTTCCCAGTGAGTGGTGCTATTGGAGGTGGGTGTTTAGGGACGGGGCAGGTCTCAGTTCCCTGTTGATATGACAAAGGAGACGGTGGGTCTCTCCACTTTGCTTCACAACCTCCATGAGGTGAACCCTTCCCTCCAACACCTGCTCTGCAGCCCTTAAGCAGTGAGCTGACTGAACACGGACCCGCAAAGCTGTGAGCCAAACTGGAAGTTTCCTCTTTCAAGTTCACTCTCTCTCGGGCGGGCATTTTGCTATACTGACAGCTGACAAATGCGTCTGTATTGTGTCGGCATGCCTGGGGTGGAAGGCAGAATCTCTTACCACAGACTGTGCTGCTGTAGCTCCAGGGTTACTGTGAACAACGGAGAAGAAACAGCTATACTGACGATCTTCCTCTACCCTCCAGTTATCCATCTTCTGGCAGGGCATGGATTTGTGACTGTGTTCCCCACTAGACACTTATCAGCCTCTGATGACATTGGGAGTGGTCACAGCCCCTGCCACACTGATGTACCACGACATTTTCCATATATCTTCCACCTGTGACTTGCCACTCCTGGGGACTCACAGGTCCTTCCTTGGTCTGGTTGCTTTAAAGAACAGGCTGCCCTTTAGTGATGATGTTGTTCTCCTGGTGCGTTAGTGACTTTTATGTTGCTGTGATTAAACATGACCAAAGGCAACTTAGGGAAGAGCTGCTTTAGGATGGTGGTTCCAGAGGGCTGAGGGTCCCTTACGGTGAGGTGGGGGCAGGGGAGCAGGTGGCAGGGGCAGGGCGCCGCAAGATCCCACCTTTAACCACATGCACAAAGCTGAGAGAGAAAAGGAGAGAGGGGAGAGGAGAGAGAGAGAAGAGGGGGGAGGGAAGGAGGAGAAGAAAGGGGGGAGGAAGGGAGGGAGAGAAAGAGAGAGGAGAGGAGAGAAAGAAGGAGGAGGATGAAGAGGAGAAAGAGAGGAGGGGGGGGAGCGCACTGAAGCACCTGCTCCAACAAGGCTGCACCTCCCCAAACATTGCTACCAAGTGGGGACCAAATTTTCAAATGTGGGGGACATTTCCCTTTTGAACTACCTCAGCTAGTTTTTTTTTTTAAAAAAAATGTTGCCACGATAAAACCCCCTGCCAAAAAGGAACCTGGGGAGGTGGGGTTTACTCCGGTTGCAGATCATCCTGTGGGAAAGTCAGGGTGGCAGGACTTTGAGGCAGCTGGTTGTAGTTATTTTTGTAGTCAAAAGCAGATGAGTTAATGTGCAATGAATTAATGCTTGGGTGCTTCCTGCTTCCAGATCCCTCTCTGTGCTTATTTATATACCCAGGACACAAGCTCAGGGGATGGTGAGCCCTAGGTGGGCCAGTCTTTCCACCTCCATTAAGGCCATGGAGAGAATTCCCTAGAGAAATGCTCATAAGCCGAATGCAGCTAGCCAAGCCTGCCCTGAGACTCTCTTCTCAGGTGACTCGGGTTGTGTCAGGTTGACAGCTAAAACTACCCATCCCAGCCACTCACTCCACGCTCTGGTCTTTGAGCTACTTGTCAGAGTGCCTCCGCTCCTAACCATGGCGCTGGTGTCAGTACTCTGCTGTTGGGGTTTATCTTGTTAAATCTAGTTCACAGAGCCATATTTTCCTTCTCCCCACATTGGGTGTTTTTATTTGTTTTTGTTTTTCCAAGACAGGGTTTCTCTGTGTAGCCTTGGCTGTCCTGGACTCGCTTTGTAGACCAGGCTGGCCTCAAACTCACAGTGATCCACCTGCCTCTGCCTCCCGAGTACTGCGATTACAGGCATGCGCTACCATGCCCGGCCTCAAATTGAGTGTTTTAAAAGTGGCTCAGTTTCTCCTCAGTTACTGCAGAAGCAGCAGAAGACCTGATCTAGGGTCATGGAAACTGAGTTCTGTCAGTCAGGCCACCACACAAGCCTCTTGGGGAGCACTGGGCATGCTGAATACCAGCATGGCAGAGCCAGTGGTGTTCCGGCAGAGCCTGGTAATGTGATGAGGCAGAAGCCACCAGCAGGAAAGGGAGAGAAGAGAAGGCTGCCTGTGACAGGAGGCAGGGGCAGAGCCCCACCATGCAGGAGCATGCAACAAAGGGACAGCGGGCCGTCCCCCTTCACTTCCTGCCCCCCAGGTTCTGATCGGGAGGATGTTCCTTCTGTGAGACTCCCAATCCCAAGATGCCCAGTGTGTGTGAGCAGCAGGTCTTCCCAGCCCCCAGGCTCCTGATCGGAAGGAAGGGGACATGAGGGGATGTGAGAGGTCTAGGAAAGCATGCCCAACCCCTGTGGTACAGTTTGGGACTGGAATTGTCCCCTGTGTACTGAAGGCCTTGCTAATCTGAACACTTAGTCCCCATCCTATTGTGCAACTGGGAGGTGACAAAACCTTTAGAAAATGAGTTGTGGTGGGAGGCAGCCAGGCTATTAGGGCCCTTGAAGGGGTTATTGGAGTGCCAGCCTCTTCCGCTTCTGTTCATATTATGGGTATGAGTGAGCTTCCTGGCTTTGCTCTGTCACACTTTGCTTGCAGGATGTGCTTGCTACCTTACTCTGGGTCATGGGCTGACACCTCTGGAACATGGGCCAAAATAATCCTTTTTGTTCTAGAAGATGACGTACCACAGAGAAATGGGAAACTGCTTCACTCCCTAGGAAAAACAGGTAGTGAATTTATGTTCTGTCGTGTTTCTCCCCGAAGAGAAACCTCATCATCCCACAGTAAACGTCCAGGTAGAGCTGGGGAGAGGACTCGGTAGAAGCAATTGCGCTACAGCTATGAGGGCCCAGGTTTAATTTCCAGCACCTACACTGAGGTTAGGTGTGTGTGACAGAGCATGTCCATGACTTCAGCACAGAAGACGGAAAGAGCGGAGGGCTCTGTGGATTTGCTCACAGGGCAGTCTAACTGAAATGAAAAGTTCAGTGTATGGAACTGAGGAAGAGTTCTGCCATTGACTTCTGAAATAAACACGCACATGCATGTGCGCACACACACACACATCCATGCACATACACCACATGTACATGCCCACATGCATATAAACCCACACGCGCACACGCTAAGGCATGAGAGACGTCTGGGGGGACCTACCACGGACCAACAGCACTGCTTGCTGTGCAGACTGTGGCCCTGGCTTGCCTTATGCCTGGTTTGCTAAGATCTCTTCTGTTTGTCCCTAAGCATGATTGTCTTGAGGACAGGTTTTTCTTAACCTCAAGCATGTACAAATTTGGTTTATGTGTGAAAATATTCCTTCTAGGATGGCTGATGACACCGGCCATTCAATGACTAGGCAATTCCTTCATTTCCTCTAGGACTTTCCACCATCTCCCATGTGTGTTTCAATCTCAAAGTCCTCCCTCCCCACACCCACATCCCCCTCCCCCACACCCAGAGTCCTCCCACCCAGATCCCCAGATCCCCTCCCCCACACCCAGATCCCCTCCCCCACACCCAGAGTCCTCCCACCCAGATCCCCAGATCCCCTCCCCCACACTCACATCCCCCTCCCCCACACCCAGAGTCCTCCTCCCACCCAGATCCCCTCCCCCACACCCAGGTCCCCTCCCCCACACCCAGGTCCCCTCCCCCACACCCAGGTCCCCTCCCCCCACACCCAGGTCCCCCTCCCCCTCCATCCAATCCCACTGCAGTAGGAAGTGGTCTTGTGTGATTTCTGTTGCTGTGATACACACCTTGATAAAACGCAGTGAAGCTGAGGAAGGCTTTATTTGGCTCGTCATTCCAGGTTATAGCCCATCATACAAGGGAACTCCACGTGCACAGGACCGTGATCCAGCTAGTAACACCCCAGAAACGGTATCCATGTGGTAACACCATGATGAAGAGCAGAGAGAGAACTAATGCAGCCAGCTTTCTCTACTCTCAGACACTCCAAGACCCAAGCCCAGGAAATGGTACGGTACCCACTGTGGGCTGAATCTTCCCACATCAGTTAAGGCGATCAGTACAGTGCCCACAGACATGCCCACAGGCCATCCAAAACTAAACAACCACCACACAGGTCTTTGTTAGTCCTTGCCTCGCCAACCTGAGAAACAACAGCTTTAGAAGCCCAGTGTCTGCTGATGTCTTGGATTCTTGAAGGAGACAGACAGATGTTGACACCTGAACAAGTCTGTCAGTGAGGGACAGGGCTCTTCTGTTCTCATGGTTACTGAGTCACCTTGGTGCACCTCAAGTGCCACATCCTCTGAGATACTGATGGGCTCAGGAAACCATCCTTGTGAGAAGGGTAGCCCACATGGAAGCCAACATGGGTGAGAGAGCCTTGGAAATTTCCTTCAGCCATCTTCACATGGTCAACCCTTGGGCATATGTGGTTCCTGGTCTCGTCTTAAGATGATACCAGTCACACTGAATCAGGACACTTATTAGTGACCTCATTTTACCGTGATCACCTCACTAAATACAGCCATGCTCTGAAGCAGTGTACATGAGGCCTTTAATATATGGGGTCTCGTAACAACTACGTACTGACTTCAGTGACACGTGGAAGGGCTTTGAATTCACTTTGGAAGTGTTGGGGTTTGAATCCAAGGTCCCCCACATGCTAGATGTTTGCTCTACCATGGAACTACATCTCAGTCCCTAAGGCTGTTTAAAATGTAATTCAGGAGCATCATGGTCAGGTATAAAGGGGCAGAGTTCAAAAGTGAAGTCACAGTTCTAGAGAGTGCTTACAGCCTTGAACCATGGGCCCAGTCACAAGCCGGGTAGAGGACCTTTTGGGAACGGTCGAGGCCCCCGGGGTGAGGCTATTTGTCTGCCCACTGTGTTAACTCAAGTAGTGTCCTTCAGACACACAACGGATTATACCTCACTTCCTGGTGAGGCCACATGGACTCATAGCTCATCTGTGGACTGACATAGAAACCCATGTGCTTTCCAGTGAGTAACCAAGGGGAGGGCATCTTAATGTTGAGAGGAAAGAGGCCAGCTTTATTGTGGGTCTTTCTGTGTGTTCTGTGTGTATGCAGGTTCATGAGCGTGCAGGCATACATAGGCCAAGGCCTGTGTTTGGAGGACAGGGGACAAGATCAAGTGTGGTCCCTCACCTTTCACTTTGTTTGAGGCAGGGTCTCTTGACCGCCGATGTGATGTGTAGGCCAGGCTAGTTGGGCTGTGAGCTGGAGATTGCCTGCCTTGGAACACTGGGATTCAGATGTATGCTGTCACGTCTGACTTTGTGTGTGCTGGGGACTTGAACTCTGGTCCTCATGCTTGTCCAGCAAGCTCTTTAACCACTAAGACATCTCTCCTGTTTGCCCCACCCTCTTTTTCTGGAATAAAATCCTTTCTTTTTAAGACCAAGATTCTTCTTTTCTGTCTATTGTTGTCTTGGGTCTTCTGAGGCTGAGATGTGTCCACATGACACCAACCGCTCCCCTGCCCTGCTGTTAGATGCCAGGGGCACTTCCTCCTGGTGATGATAATCAAGGTCTCTTGAAGTTGCCAGGGTCCCCTGGGGCAAGATTATTTCCCACTGAGGGTGCTATCATGAAATGCAGTAGTCCCCCATGTAACGTGGATATGTTCTAAGAACCTGGAGGCGGATGCATGAATCTGAGGCCAGCACTGATGTGCGGTCAGTTGAACTGATACCCAGACTGGTTGCTAAGTGACTAATAGGTGGGTTGCTAATGAAGTGTGGACACACAAGATAACAGGGTGGCTCGTACCTAGGATGGAATATGGCAGGATGGCACAAGTCTTCACACCCTATTCAGAAAAACCTCCCAGCTTAAAGCTTATGAAGTGTTTCTAGAATATTCCATGTAATATTTTCTGGCTACATCTGGCCCCAGGCAACTGAAGCCAAAACTGCAGATAAGGGAGAGCTATGGTCACAGAGACAAGCTGAGTAGTGGGACAGGCTGGATCCGGGGTTCTGTTTCCTTACTGACGACTCTGGGGTCTGCCAGTGATGTGTGACAAGATGCATAAGGCAGATGGAGGGGTGACACATGCGGGGGGGGGGGGGAATTTCTCAGCATGTCACGGGCACTTCTGACCTTCAGACTTTCTAAGTTATTCAGGGCCACCCTTAGATCCCAGAGGAAAGCATACGGTACCCCAGGGGTGCAGGGACACCATCTGCACACCTTCACCACAGCGCTGGCCTTGAGGAGCCCTGCATGTGCCTGCAGATCACTGCTTCTTGAGCATCTCCGAGCTGCCTGCCCTTGCGCTCCCAGGGCCCCCTAGGAGCAGCAGAATTAGAAAGTGGAGAAGGAGGGAGAACAGAGGTCTGAGCTGGCAGCTTGTGTTTCTTTACAGTCAGGGGCGCTCCGAAAGACTGGAGACTTGTTGGAGCCAGGGGCCTTTGACAGCAGCACAGCAGCGCAAGGGCCACCCACATATGGGCCAGCCCCAGCAGGGCTCACCATTCCTATTTTTATGCAGAACTTCAGGTTGCTTGCCTTTCATGACCACAAGATGTAAACTCACTGGGGTTTCCAGTAAAACCTTGTCCTTTCCGCCCCTCCCCCCACCCAGGGTACAGGGTACAGGACAAAGAGGTGGGGTACAGAGGCTGGCTGGAGAGCGGCGGGGGTCCAGTTACCCTCCTGAACTGGTTTTGAGTGCAGTGTTTCTTCTCCTGTGAGGTCTTCCCGAGGCAACCTCCCACAGGCTGGCGGCAGTGGGCTTTTCTGTTTTCTTCCCTCTTTTGCTCTCAGGGAAATGTACACTTGGAGGGATGTGCAGGGAAGAGAGGTAAGGCCAGTGGGGCTGAGCGGACGTCCTTCCAAATGGACTCCGGTGGACATGGAATCGTCTGCTCAGGGATAAAATGCACACATTTTATTTGTAAAGTTTACCTGATAATTTGGTCTACATTCAATGAGTCAATGTTCCATGACCCCTATGCTACCAAAATCCATCTGGTGAGCAGTAAAGAGAAAAACCTGGTGTTCTGGACACACTGTGTTTACAAGGTTCCAACAGACGTCAAGGGCTATTTCCGGAGCACTGTGGCTGTTTCTCCTGCTCTGTATGGCCTTTCACACGCAGCTCTGAAACATGTAATGCACCCTACATGGGAAGCATTAAAAACACGTATAAACTGAGACTATACGTCCCAGCTTCAGTGACATGGAAGATCGCAGAGGTCTCTATTCTGACTGCTTTACTTCATATTAAAGTCTCCAACAGGAGAGCCCCCGTCTCCGGTTGGGGTTCAGTGCAGCCTCTGTTCGTGAGCAGGCACTCATAAAATCTTATTGTGAGCAACGTTGCTGTGTAGGAGTTACCACACAAATAAAACTTTTTTAGAAACCAGGGCTTCCCACACAGTTAACTGTGCAGGTTTAGACCCAGGGATGGTTTTGATGGCCCAGCTGGGGCTGTGCTGCTTTGAAAACCCTCTCGGTGAGAGGTTTCGCACATCAGAACAAAGCGGAGGTGTGTAAACTTGGGAAATGGCCACAATAACTTCACACAAGTCTCAGAGCCCTCAGGTCCTATGGTTGAGATCTGCCCCGCCCCCTGAGGTCTGCCCCGCCCCCTGAGGTCTGCCCCGTCCCCTGAGGTCTGCCCCACCCCCTGATGTCTACCCCGCCCTCAGGGCAGATGGTAGCACCTGTCCCCTGCTGACTGTCCATTGCATGGGACATCAGAGAAGACCACTCTGCCCCATTGGACCTGGACTAGTCTCTGATGAAGTGGACAGGCCTGAGCAATGGCGCCTTTGAAGAGTGAGTCACTCGGTCATTTCTGGAAAAGCGGCATTGCCAAGATGAAAAAGAAACAGAAGCCTGGGGCCACCGGTATTTCTCAATCTCTGCTCCTGGAGAAAACAAGGTTTATTGTGGTAAAATCTGCATATCGTAAAATTGCCCATTGCAACCATTTTTGGGGGTTCATTTAAAAGACACCAAGCATGTTCTCGTGGAGGTACAGCCACGTCTACCACACAGTGCTGATCTCTCTCACGTGTCCTCATTAAGTAGCCCCCGCCCCAGCCTACTTTGTGAACCAGGCAGCACCAGGGAGCTCTTACTACTGGACACCCCACCCCCAACCCCAGCACCTGTTACTTCATGGCTGGCTCCTTGCTTTTTGAACTTTCTGCAGGATTGTCTGTACATGCAAATGTCAAGGTTTTGTTTTTTCTCTTTGAGGATGAAGAGCACCCCATGGTTGCTTATTCACCCCTCACTCGCTCGACATTTGGGTGAAAACCAAAACTTCTTGTTCTAGCGTGCACGTGAGCGTGCACACGCGCGTGCGCGCGCATACACACACACACACACACACACACACACACACACACACGGGTGACATGTTTTCTAAAGGACACTGTGAGCGACTTTACTGATTACTTTTTCAATCTCCTTAATCCTGTTTTAAAAATAGACAGCGAAATGTAAAGCAAGTGGTAAGCAACGTGTATTTAAATAATACTAAATATGTAAACAGAAGTGTCACTCCTCCCCCTCCTCCTGTAGAGTTATTTTTCTTTTGTTTTGTTCTAGAAGAGTATGTAGGGTACAAAGCCTACATTTCAAAAATAGGATCTCTGGAGCTAATCATCTTAACGGGGTAGCGTAAATGCCAGCCCAACGCCTGTGAGTCATTTCTTGGATTCTAAAAGGAGTGCACTTCAGACAGGAGTCTTTTTTTTTTTCTTCTGTCTTTGAGGTTTGTTTTAAGAAGTGCCAGAAGCAAAGGCAAAATCATAAAATTCTTGGAGCCTCACTCAGATCCAGAGGCAGCCCCGAAGCCAGCGGGCGAGGCGGACCTTGGCTGGATGGTCCCCTCCTGCAGTTGGCAGGTCACCTCTGCCCTCTCAGCGGCGTCTTGATCCTATGAAGTCTCCTTTTGATTTAAGAAAGCACGAAGGCGGCCTGGAGAGAGGGATCAGTAGTTACTAGCATCGGCTGTTCTTCTGGAGGATCTGGGTTGGAGTCACAGCACCCCCAAAACGACCCACAGCCATCTGTAACTCCAGTCACGGGGGGCATCCTCTTCTGGCCTCCATGGGTACCGCACATGTGTGCTGCACAGACATGCGTACGAACAACATACCTGAATCCATAAAGTGAACCGTGAAAATCACTACGTGAGGAGGGTTTGGTGAGGAGGAGTGCACAGGAGGAAACAGGGTTTCGGAGCCTTTAGAAAGCCAGGGCCATCTTTGGATGCCAGTTTCCCTGAGTGGCCCTGTGTCCATTTGGCTTTTGCCCTTCAAGTCACCGGCTGAAGCACGGAGCAGGCATCCTCGTGGAGCCTTCTGTTGGTGACGGCAGCCATGTTGGCTGCTCTCAGGAGAGCCGTTGCTAGCTGAGCTAGCAGTAGTTTCTTCCACCCGGAGGCCCTGTGTCCATGGTATCCAGCCCTCCTGTCCTGCTGCACCCTTGGGGCTTCCTTCCCTCCTCAAGGCCTGAATGGCATCAAAATCCGTCCCTTGTGTGTAGAACCATGGCAGCACCAAGGTCTTGGCTTGTCTGTTCTCACCCCCTATTCCTGAGGGACAAAGCGATCAATCCCAGGTCTACACCGTCACAAAGAGCCCTAAGCTAAGGAGAACCCACCCAGGGCTCTGGACCTTTACCCAGCGAGCTCGCTGTGGCGGTGCCATAGCACAGGGGCAGGTGTCATGTTGATGACATGGAGACCTACAAAGACCAATAGGAGGAGGCAGTGGATTGGCTAGTGACAAGTAGGTAAATCTCCTCAGGGATTTCATGTCGCGGGAACCTCCAGAAGGTGGGTAAAGGATGGGACTCCTTCCAAATGCCTGTAGTCACTTAGCCCACTGACCGAGAAGCAACTCCTTGGAGCAGTGCTCTCCGAATACACTTACACAAACCCCGGTTTACACACCTGCTAAGTGCAGCGATCCAATGGCATGTCCTCAGGTCCTCGCTGTGTGTCAGGGACCACATGTCAAAAGCATTTTGACCAAACTTCCCTGGGAATTGGAATAAGTTCCTATTTTCTGTCCACCTGCAGGGTCCACATTCTCCCCACCCTCTGGAAGGCCGAGCTTGGTCTCGACCCTTTGGGAGAGGGAACAGGAAAGAAGGAATGTCTCAGGAAGGGAGAACTGTGTGAGATTTTCCATGTCAAGGCTTGGGAATGGCTGGTGTATTAAAAAGGGGAGAAGAGAGACAAGATGAGGAGGGCATCTTAGAAAATTGGAGGGCAACAGAGAGCCCAGGACGAAGGCGTAAGATGGTCAAGGACCGGTGGGGACAGAGGCGGGAGGCAGTTTTGTTGGGCCTGGAGGTTTGCAGAGGAGGCCTCTTGGCTCTTGTGTTTGGGAGCCAGCCCTTGCGTGGACCAGCAAATCCCTGCTCCTCACTGTCGACGCCACAGTAGCGTCCACTGCCCATTGGCACCCGAGTCGCTCTCAATCCTTCACCCTTTCCATTTGTTCCCAGTAGAACAGCATGTGGGGATAGGAATTCCAGGATTTGGAGCTAGAAGGTTGGAGGAGAGAGAGAGGTGCCAAATGATAACAGGACCTGGTTGGTCTAATCTCACCCACAGACCCCAAATCTCTCAGCCAGCGAAGGGTGGCCAGGGAAAGCAAGCCCCAAGCAGTCCACGAGGATCCTTCTGTGGGGTGTTAGCAGCAAGGTGGGCTGAGCTGGGAAGCCCAGCTTTCTGCCCACAGCTCCAGGCTTAAGGTGCACGGAGCCTCCAGGGGATTGAGGCATTCCTCAGCCCCACAGCCCTCTGTAGCTGAGTATATCGACCAGCACCCTCATGCTGCTCAGGGCCCAGTGATGAGCACCCTGGAGGCTGTGTGTGTGATACCTCAGGAGAGCCTTTTGTGTCTCCACACTGTTTCCACCAGAAGCAGCTAAGTCACTGCAGAAACTCAGGGCCGAAGGGACTTAACAAACCCCACACCTGACATACAGTCTCCGATGAACAGAAGGGGCGAGGGCTTTGATCCACCTGACAACGGCTCCCCAGTCTCAGCTGAGCACCAGGCTCTGTTTGTTTTTGTTCTGTGCTTTCCCATTAAGTCCTCAGGTCTTAAAAGCACTGAAGTTTTCTGGGGAGTTCTGTTAGTGTGGTGGCTGCTGTTGGTGCTGCAGTCTGCCAAGAGGACTCTGGAACCGGTGGCCTGCCATCTGGGAAATGACAATTGTACCTCAGGGCAACAATTTGTGTATGGCCCAGGTTTTTCTGTTTTATTTTTGTGTGTGCATGTGTAACTCTGTGTGTGTGTGTCCCTGTGGGTGTACATGTGTACACATGCGTGAGGAGGCCATAGGACAATCTTTAGTGGCATCCCTCAGAAGCTCTGCACTGTGTGCTTTTGAGTCAGGGTCTCTCACTGGGATCTAGGACTTGCTGGTTAGACTGGCCCAGCTGGTTAGCAAGTCCCAGGGACCCTCTTGTCTCTGACTTCCCAGCACTGGGATCAGACCCAGATCTCCTGCTTACAGAGCAAACACTTGGCTAGCCGATCTCTTTCTCTAGCACACATGCTTAAGTTCTCTTCTCTCTCTCTCTCTCTCTCTCTCTCTCTCTCTCTCTCTCTCTTCTTCTTTCCTTCCTTCCTCTCCCTTCCCCTTCCCCCTCCCTCTTTGTCTTGAGGCACAGTCTCATTATGTCATTTTGGCTTGTCTGGAACTTGCTATATAGACCAGGCTGGCCTTGAACTCACAGAGCTCTGCCTGCCTCTTCCTCCCAAATGCTAGTGTTAAAGGCACCTGTCACCATGCTCAGCTACTAATTTCTTAAAATCAGGATAGGAACAAAAAACACCAGGGAGGCTCCGGGAGGAGACGTGGGGGAGCACGGTGGCCTAGTCCGCCCTTCGCCGGCCTCTCTCACTTCTGACTGTGGTGGAAGTCCAGGACTCTAGCGCAGCCAGCCAAGCCCCCAGTGTGGGTTTTCCACTCTGAGATCTTCAACTTCCAGGGTCAGACCTTCGGAGTCAGAGAGATCAGAGGTCAGAGGAGAGCCACATCCCTCGTCCAGGAAGCTGACTTTTTTCAGCCACAGATACTTCCCCAAAACAAATTTGCTTTGTAATTCAGAAATAGCTGGCAAAAGAAATCAAGCAATGTAGAAAAGTACCGTCAGGGTGAACGAGCTGCTCCCGAACTTCCCACCCTCCGGCCTCGTCTCCTCTCACAGGAGGAAGCGCTGGAGATGGGCGCCGTTAACTCTTCTGCTTGGGTGTGGTGTGGCCTTCTTCATGTGGCTCAGGAATCCGCCTTCATTTCTAAACTACCCACCCACATGTCACCATAGAGGGGACTCTGTGCCCAGAGAAACACGCATCAGCTGCTCTGTGTTTGCACCGCTTTGGTGACGTAGCTGGTGGGTTCCAAGTTCAAATGATAAGTCTGTGTCTGTTGCTGCTTCTTAAACTCTCTGAGTGCCCTGGCATGTGCAGCCATTTGAGGGAAGCTGCGTCCTCACAGTGGGCACGGAGCCCACATCAGTCAGTGGTCCCCAACCTCCCCCTGAAGCCAGATGTGTCTGTCCGTCCTCTGCCCAAGAAAGCTAATTTAGGACTGTGGTGCCCAGTCTGACCCTTCTGCAGCAGTTCTGAGGTATGGGCTTGGAAGGGCCTGGAATGTGTGTCCTCCACAGGTGACAGAGACGAAGGTGACCTGAGAAACATGTTCTCGGTGGGTGTTCTCAGGAGGTGGCATGGGACGGTGGCCCCAGCTGAGCCGTGATGGTGCTGATGCAGGATGGAGTTCAGGCTGTTGCTTCAGCAGGTGGGCCTCTCACATCCATGTACCACAGGCCTGGCTGCCTGGCCGGAAGCCGAAGGCACTTCTGCTGAGACAACAGAAAGCTGGGGAGACGCTGCCCTCTCTCACTTCCACAGAAAGACAGGGTGTCTTAGGGTTGGCTCCACTTTCCGTTCCTCCTATTCCTGTAGGTAACATGGCCCTGTCTTTCCCTTTCCTTCCCACCTCGCTCTGACCACTGGCCACACCCCCTCCTCCTCTCTCCCTTTCCTCCCATCATCCTCCATTTCTTCCTTTTATTAGTCCCTGTCTCTGACTAAACTACCTCCATGACCAAAGCACAGATTGGAGTGCCCTCACAGGCAGACATTGTGTTGGTTAGCACCTCAAGTAAAATAACCAATAAATATTTGATTTTTTTTGAGGCACATAAAAATTAAAAAATTCCAGGGCTATGAGAAGGGTTGACTCAGACCAAGATCTCAAGGGTCACATCTCATTTGTTTGTTTGTTTGAAACAGGGTCTCTCTGTGTACCCTTGGCTGTCCTGGACTCACTTTGTAGACCAGGCTGGCCTCAACTCACAGCAATTCACCTGCCTCTGCCTCCCGAGTGCTGGAATTAAAGGCATGTGCTACCATCGCCCAGCATGATCACATTTCATTTGATGGTCACAGGCTCTTTGGGAAGGATTTTGCTGTCCACTATGGGGACACTGACCTCTAAAAAGGGGGCTACTTCAATGGGCAGGCAGACAAAGAGTGAGGGTTTAAACTCCTGAGCTCTTGGTGGTACAGCCGGCTGCTAGAGTTTACAAACATTGTCCCTGGCTTCTGACAACAGTAGTAACTGCACCCAAGGTTGGTTTGGTTGCTCAAAATACATGTTTGCATTTTGCCAACACAGACCTCCCACCCAGCAGGCTGAAGTTCTTCATTCAGTTCATACAGGAACACAGAGTCCTGGAAAACAGAGTCATGGAAGATGGCTTAGTTAGTAAAGTGTGAACATAAGGACCTGAGTTCAAAGACCAGCTTGCAGGGAAAAGCCAGGCACAGCTTCTCTTCTTCTTCCTACAGCAGGGAGGAGGAGCAAGCCCCAGGTCACAGTGAGACACCATGTCTCAGAACACAAGGTAGATGGCACCAAGTTTATCCTCTGGCCGCCACACAATACACACGCACACACAAACACACATCTGTACATGCTTAGAGCATTCATGCACACACAGGAACACACCTGTACATGTTTAGAGCACACATGCACACACAGGAAGACATGCATGCATATACATACAGCACACGTCTCTGCCTTCCCATGGCACATGCAAGCACATACATGAATGCATGTATACACACACACACACACACACACACACACACACACACACACAAACACACACACACACACTGAACCTGAAAGTGGTTTTAGTTAAAAAGGATGCTTTTAGGAGAGATGGAGCTAGATGAGGTTTCTCCTGAGGAGCCTACGGCAGAGTCCTCGGCGTTCCTGACGCCCCCGCACAGCCCGCGCCTCTGTTGCTAGGCATCTTGGCCTGCATGTACTCACGCAGCAGAGCTGAGCAGCCAGGCCCAGCTCTGCAGGAGGCTGCTGCATGCATCTGTGCTGCATTTGGATTTGAGGTGGACAGCTCTTGTCGATGTCAGCATCCTGGGTGGGAGCTGTGGGTTAGAGAAACTGTTCTGCCAATAGTGACCTTGTTTTAGTTAAGCCCTGGCCAGGCAAGGGGGCAGGAATAGTGGTGTGTGTGTGTGTGTGTGTGTGGTGTGGTATGTGTGTGTGTGGTATGTGTGTGTGTATGGTGTGTGAGGGGTGTAGTATGTGGTATGTGGGTGTGGTCTGTAGGTTGTGTAATGTACATGTGTGGTATAGATGTGTGTTGTGTAGTACGGGTGGTATATGGTGTGTGTATGGTCTGTGTGTTGTGTAGTGTGGAACATGTGTGGTATGTGTGTTGTGGTATTGTATGGTATGGGTGGTGTATGTGTGTGCTGTGTATGTGTGTTGTGTTGTGTTGTATGTGTGTGTGGTCTGTGGTGTGTGTGGTGTGGTTCGTGTGTGGTATGTGTATGTGTGTTGTGTGGTACAAGTGGTGTGTGGTGTGGTAAGGGTGTTGTGTGTACATGTGTGTGTGCTTTTAAGAGGGTGTATTGTGTCTGCTGTGTGGACCTGGGCTATGCTACCATGGTGGCTGTGAGGAGAGGGACAGAAGACCTTCCTAGGTGCTGGCTCTGGTGGCAGCAGCGAACTTTTGTTCTGAGAACACCACCCACACACGGGTGCTGCCAGGAGCCTTCCGCCCACACAGGATCAGTCAGGCTGACATGAAAGCACTGAGCTTCCATCTGACTCCAGGATTGAAGTGTCTTTTTTTCCCTTCCTCTGGAGCAGCCTGAGTTGCCTCTCCTCTTTGTTGGGATTCCTGGAAAAACCTCACCTCTCCTCTCCTCCCGTGCGCTCCCCTCTGCCCCCCCATCCCCCTAGAACTGAGCCCCTTACCATCTGGTGCCTGGACTGGCTGTTGCCACTCAGTGCTCTGTAAGGCACCACACAGATGGACAGAGGCAAGGCTGCACTGCCTGCAGATGAGGGACTGACCGGAAGTGACCGGAAATGCTCCTCCATACCGACAAGGAGCTGGTGTCCTGAGCTGAGCAGGACCTTCTCTCTTCCAGGGCAGAGCAGGCCCACGCACACCATTCTCTGGGTTTGGGGACACACAGTGACACTCTCACCTGAGCTCCAGATAGAGCAAACAGAGAGGTGGGTGCACAGGCTGGCAACCCAGGGGGCACTAGGCTGTAAAAAAGCATTGGTGGAGAGGCAGTGTGTGAGAGGGGACCTGCACACTTCTGTGTCTGTGTGTGGGCTGGGAGTGAGGGGGCAAGCTTAACCCTCCCCCCTTCATTATGGCCTGTCCATCTCCTCCCTGGCTACCAGCAGCAAGGTGTTTGTTTATTTTTTTAAATTAAGGTGAGGCCCTGGGTACCAAACCTGGTATCTTCCCACATTAAGATGTCATTGACATTCCATAATGGCACCCTGAGCATCTTAAGGCATACATACAATCCAGTGGTTTGAAAAAATTCACACTGTTGTGAAATTTGCTGCCTAATCTCAGAACACTTCTAGTTCCAGAGTCAGCTCTGTATGTGTGAGAGCTCACATCTGCCACCTCCACCCCGGGCTCTGGACACCACTGAGTGCTGGCCGGCTCTGAGCGGCTCACAGACCTGCCTCATGGTCATCTGTTCGCTTCCGGCTTCTGCACCGTGGCGTGCACTCTGCTGAGCTCTGTTCTGTCTCAGGTTTAATAACTAGTTCACCCTGTGGCTAAGATGCTTTTTCATTTTGCTTTTTTTTTTCTCACCAGCAGCGAATGGCTGTGGCCTTTAAGTGTCCTCACTATGCAAAGTCTACCTCTTTTCTTCTTCCTTCCATGAGCTGTGGACTCCCGGCAGTGTGCTGGAAGTTTCCCGGATGCGTAAATCCCCGAGGGGCACCTGGGTGCTGGCTTATCTGGACTATGGCATTTGCTACGAGGAGTTGTGGCCTCCCAGCAGCCTTTTGCTTCATCTAAGCTCTGGTTTCTCTGTCTACCAAATGAAGGGCTTGGTTCATATGATCTCTAAAGCTGTAAATGTGGTGGCACAGGCTTGCAGTCCTAGTTCTCAGGAGGCTGAGGCAGGAAGGTCCTGGGTTCGAGGCTAGAGTAGGTCCCGTAGCCAGACCTGTCTTAACTTTCTTTCTGCTCAAAAAGCAATGAACAAGCAAATCTGTGTTGCAGAGTAAAGTGAACTGCAGACCAACGGGGCTAGATTCTTCCATACCCCCCCGCCCCCAACCCTGACCATGGTCTAATCTGTTGCCCTAACAGGAAACTGTTGGATGACAAAGAAGCAGTGGCAGGCCATCTAAGAAAGGTAACAGCGGCAGAGACAAAGTCTAGCGTTTAGCTTCCAAGCCCAGGCAGGAAGGAGGTGTCCAGATGGCACAGTTTATAAGGGTCCTGGTTGCTGCAAACCTGGCTCCTACATGCATCGGCGTGGGACGGACTGCAGACATAGCCCTTGGGGCTTCAGAACACTGAGGTGAGGATGGCGTGCGGCTCCCCAAGTGGCCTCCACACTGGGCGCGTTATTCTGCCAACAAGAAGCCTGAAGGAAGAGGGATGGCACAGAGAGATGTTCCAGAACCATCCATGTGGTGTCCAGGAGTGCTTAGGCTCTGCTCTGTGGAAGACAAGACAGGGATTGCCGGCCACAATGGAAGTTGGCACTCACAGACATTCCCATGTAGGGAGCAAAGAGCTGAGGGACAGCGGGGTGGGGGGCAGGGGGAGGTGGAGGGGGGTTAGGAGAATGGAGAGAGGTCTTTAACAGAGGTTAAGGATCCGGGCGGTGACGGGGAGACCCAGCCAAGGCTTCAAGGATCCTCTCTGCCTGTGACTGGAACCCATGAGCTTAGGTTGGGTGTGGCAGGGAGGAGAAAGGGAGGGCCAACCCCCGAGGAATCCCAAGCACTTGGGGTCGGCTTCCTTGGGCCTTACTAGGTGGGTGGCCTGCAGGGGCGGGGCGTCTGCAGCATGCAAATGTAAGGCTCAGGGGATAAATTAATTTCTGAGGCAATAGGGCATTAGTCTGAGGCAATGGGCTTCCTGAAGATCCACCTAAGCTCTCGCTTGAATCAGATAGGGTGATTCACGCAATTTGAAGACTCTTTCTCCCTGACACACCAGGCTGGTGTGAGGCACAGGGCTGGGCCTTGCCTAGAATTGGTATAGCTGGTTAAAAGTACATTGTCTTTTACACCCTAAGAATGGTCGGAGGAGGCCAGGGCAGGCTGTGGCTGGTCGCTGGTCCCGGGACCCTTTGGCCGTTTTTCTACCCCAGATGCCTGGGACTTCTTCTCCAAGAAGGATGTGTGTGGGTCTGTGTGTGTGTGATGTGTGTGGGTCTGTTGCCATTGCTTCTGATAGAGATGGACACAGCATTGGCAAGGTCCCTGGTCACTTCCTACAGATCCTGATGGGCTGGGTGGCCACAGGAAGCCAGGCAGTACATCCCACGACGATGGTCATACTTTATAGAGGGATGTTCCTAAGGAGAGCCATCAGACACAGAGGCTGTTAGGTGAGCAGAGCCGGGTGATGTATTACTCTTATTCCCAATAGTCTCGGACAGGCCTGAGCTTTTCAGGGAGGCTTATACTGAGATACTAGTCCTTGTAGAACTCACATGTCATGTCCCCTGTCCTGTCTGTAGGCTGAGTGGCCTGGCCTTGCAGGAGAGGAGCCAGGCCATTGGAGCAATGACACATTCCCCATGCCGTGTACCCTGCACTTAGGAAACGAGAGCAGACCAGGGAGGAATCGCCCCGCCTCCCAGCACACCTCGCCCAATCTCAAAGGCTGACTCAGCCTGTGCCCGCCCTCCTGCCAGCCACGTTGCTGGCAGCTGTGACTCTCGAGGCAGGTGTGGGTCTCTGAGGGAGCTTGTCGGCACAGCCCGCTCTTGCTGCCCTTGGCGTAGTCAATAGGATCAACGCCACGCCACAGTTGGACACTGGGCTGGCACTGGAGGAGCCAGACCTCCCCCCCCTGCACACCCCCCCTCCGCCCGCCAGCCCACTGTTGCCACAGAGACCAAGTCTAGGTCACTCTGGATGACTTGCCAAGGGTTACAGCTCCCACAGTGTCCAGCACACAGATCCTGCTACTGACCGCATCACCTTCTGGTCTCATTTGGATCAGATATGATGGCTCAGGGAGATCTTTGTGGCCCTCAAGGTGCAGGTCCTTGGGGGCCTTGTTTCGGTGGCTGCTGAGAGCCCCTGAGACTGGTGAGTGGGTCGGAGACCTGAAAATCACTCTGGAGATGTGACCAGGCCACAAACGTGGGTCCGCCACTGGGGTCTGTTGGGAATGTCATCTCCACTTTACTGTGTCCCAGGACTTTTTTGGTTTGTTTGGTTGGTTGGTTTTGTTTGTTTGTTGTTGTTTGTTTCTGTTTTTGGAGACAGGGTTTCTCTGTGTAGCCTTGACTGTCCTGGACTCGTTTTGTAGACCAGGCTGGCCTTGAACTCACAGAGATCCACCTGCCCTGCCTCCAAAGTGCTGGGACTAAAGGCCTCGCCATCACAGCCTGGCGTCCCGGGACTTTCTGATCCTCACTCTGGGTAGTAGCTCCCCCCTTCCCACGACTCTGAGCCTCCTCTGGAGACAGGAGAAACCCAGAGCTTGGACATGTGGCTGGGCCAGGGCCAAGACCAGGACAAACCCAGACAAGGGGTCAGCTGGGGACTTTTTCTGTTAGAGTTTGGAAACAATTGCTAAGCTTTTTCTTATCATGGGCATTTCTAAAGATCTGAAGATCAAGTGCTCTTATTCCAGTGCACGGCAAACAGAGGGACACACATATGTGCGCGCACACATGTGCACGCACACATGCATACACATATACGCACATGTGCACATGCATATGCATGCACATACATATGCACATGTACACTCACACACATGCATACAATGCATTCGTTCATATGCATGCACACACATATATACACATGCACATGCACGCACACATATGCATGCACACATATATGTACATGCACACACACATGCATGCACACACATGCACAACACTCATGTGTGCACACAGGCACACATGTGCACACATGCACACAGGTGAGCACATGTATGTGCACACACATGCTCTTGTCTTGCTAATGATGGCAGCATGTAGGGAGAAGGGCTTGGTCTCCAAACTTGTATGGTCTCTGAGGGCCACTGTGCACCTCTGATCCCTGGGACAATTTCCTGACTTCACCGTGGCCACCTCCTACATGTATAGTGGGAGAATCACGTCTGGGTTTGGCATGGGGTTAGAACAGACTGTTGACTAATTCACATAATGGCTCATGTGTCTAGCTGTCCTGGGTGCAGATCCCACAGAGTGCACGGGTCTGCCTTAGGCACATTTCTACATTGGTGCAGAGCAGTCATCCTCATGGCTTCCCTGCCATGTCTGCTGAGTCACTGTGACCGCCTCTGTGGGAGCTGGAGCGGGCACTGTGTCCTGTCTGAGCCTCCAGTGGGGGGTCCCTGACAAGAGCGGCTGGCTTGTCAAGTCAGACATCAGCAACAGGCTTGAGGGTCCTGATCTGCTGTCCCTTTGTCCCTACCGTTTGCTCTGCTGGCCCAACCCCAGGAAGGAACATCAAACGTGGGGGCTGTCAGGATTGGGAGGCTGCTTTACTGAGGAACTGCTGGGAGCTCCCAAAGGCAGCCAGGTGAGGGCTGTGGGTGCCTCGCTGCCATTGGCCTGGAGACAGACACGCAAGGTTGGCTCAGTGACAAGATGGCAGCTGTGAGAGCGTTGGCCCGGTTGTGCCTGTGCTGACAGCAGAGCCCTGAAGCACAGCTGGTGACGTGTGCTGGTGGGCCTGGCTGTTTACTGGGCTGGTTTTCAACAACTTCAATTCCAGTAAGGGCTGGGAACGGACCACGGCACCCTCCTTACAGCATGTCCCGCCCCAGGCAACATGTGGGCCGAGAAAGGGCAAGTCCCTGAAGGTGGCTAGAGCGCAGTTAGGTAAACCTCGTGATGGGAAGAGCTTGGGGTGGCTACGTCTGTGTGAGCTCTGCCCAACCAGACGAGACATATGGCCTAGGATTAGGAACTGTCCCAGGTTGCTGTTTTCTTGAGTGGCACACCCAAGTCTTGTTTTCTCAAGTCTCAGGTATCCTGCTTGCACTAAGAACATCATCTGTGGATTCCTCTGTGAGACATGCACTGATATCCCCCTGCCTCCGTCTTCTCTTGTGACGGTGACTTTTGTGTCCCAGTAACCTCTTATCTTTCGTGATAGGGCATGCCAGAGCTGTGGGCACTGTCAGGTATGTGGTAGCCGACCTCGAGGATGTGTAGAGGCTCTCACGGATCTTCTCTAGAACTTATAACTATAAAAGGCCACCGGCTATCTTCCTGATGTCTGAGGAGGTCACGGAAACCCATTGGCAGTTTGATTTCCCCTAGGCAAAGATCAAGCTGTCCACTGGAGTGAGGGAGAGTGATGGTGACCACGCTGGCCAGCGGCAATTGCGCTACCTGTCTCACAGGTGTGAGGCCTTTCTCGGTGCCTCGGCTCATTAGAAGCCTCCTGGCAGGCAGTCATGAGAGGCAGAGACGGTCAGGGTCGCCCACAAGATGTTGGCCTAGAAACTGGCACTTAGTTTGTTCAAGGGGCACACGGGCATCGTGTAGGGCAGAGGCGAGACCAGAGAGTAACTTGTGGTGCTAACACAGACTCTTTCCAAAGCCAGATAATAGAGGTTGGAGTTAAAGGTGTGTGGTTTGTTGTCCTACCCTTTATGTGGCCGCTTAGAGGCAATACACTCAAGAAGCAAGAGACATGTTTCCTGAGGGAGAGAGCTGTCAGCTCACAAGTGCCAGGCCTCAGAACAGAATAGCCCCCTTACGAGCCCTCTTCCAAGACTCCTTCACCAACTGCTACCTGGTGGAGCGGGATAGGGGAGAAAGGAGATTTATGAAGAAGCATCTACTCACAGGAGCCCAGAGACCCGTAGTTGGCCTCCAGGCCAGGACCCACAGGAGCCAGTGGGACCATCCCAGTCTGGGTTGACGGTATGAGTTCTGCTCCGGGGTGTGGGTTCAGATTGTGGCCAGTCAGTCCTCCCCCTCCTCTGCTTCTTCTGTTTGTGCCCCCAGAGGGTCACATGAGACTCAGCTATTCTGTTCAGGTCAGCAAACAGAAAGATAATCTCTTCTGGAAAATGTCTCAGACCTGCCAAGAGGCGGTACTCAACTGAACATCTGGACTCCCATGATTTTATCAGGATGACTTGTAAGATGAACCATCGAATTTATGCTTTCCTTATGCAGAGGGTACAGGGATGGTTAGATAAAGTTCCTGACTAAAGTCCCTGAGGCATTACACATGGAAAGCTGTGGAACACACACACACACACACACACACACACACACACACACACACACACACACATGACACTGAGGACAGACAAATTCAGAAAGCTGGGGAAAGTGAGTTACAACATGGACAAGAACGTGGGCACATAGGCTGGAGAGATGGCTCAGAGGTTAAGAGCACTGCCTGCTCTTCCAAAGGTCTTGAGTTCAATTCCCAGCAACCACGTGGTGGCTTGCAACCATCTATAATGAAATCTGGTGCCTTCTTCTGGTGTGCAGGTGTACATGCAGACAAAACTTTGTATACATAAGAAAAAAAAAAAAGAACATGGGCACGGAAGTCCTGCATAGCGTGTTGGAAGCCGGAAGCTCACGTCTGCAGTGCCTGGCAGCTCTCGTGAGTTCAGTAGAACCCCCCTGAAAGCTTAGCTGGAGTCCTTACCCTGGCACCTGTGAGTATGGCCTGGTTTCGAAATGGTACTTTGGAAATTCAAGTTGCACTGAAGCCGTGCCACAGGAGAGTGACATTCACTGCACCGTGGCTGGAAGCGGGGGCCATAAACACAGGAAGAAGCCAGCCTCACGCACAGCCACCAGAACTGCAGCAGGGGTGACAGTTGTGTCGGGCTGCCTGCTTGGACAGTAGACTTTTCTTTCATATTTACTTTGTGTGTGTGTGTGTGTGTGTGTGAGAACATGTGTGTGCAAGCATGTGTGCATATATGTGTGTGCATGTGTGTAACATATAGTGTGTGCATGTGTTTATGTGTATGTATGTGTATGTATGTGTGTGTGTGTGCATGCATGTGCGTACATGTGTGTGCTCACACACGTGTTTGGCTTCTTATCTCCTGCACGCTTCCATTCTACCTTCTACCGTGAGCTGACTCAGCAAGACTTCCCCTGACTCAGGCTTCTGCTGCCTTGGGCCTCTTAGCCACCAGAACTGTAAGAATTTTTTTCTGTACAAATACGATCCATGATTGGGGAAAAAAAAAAAGACAAGACTGTCTGATCTATCTGGTGGCTTCCCATCCTGCCACCCAAGCTGGGTGTCCTGGCGCGCACGCCTTTAATACCCGCAGTCGAGAGGCAGAGGCAGGTGGATCGCTGTGAGTTCAAGGCCAGCCTGGTCTACAAAGTGAGTCCAGGACAGCCAAGGCTACACAGAGAGACCCTGTCTCAAAAAACAAAAACAAAAAACAAAAAGCCAGATATCCATCTTGCCACCAGTCTTCCTCTCTCTGCTGACCTCTGACCCACCCAGGTGCTAAGGTGATGGGGGAAGGGCACAGGCGTCCTCTCGCCTGTTGATCTCTGGGTCCCCTTGAGCTAGCCGCCTCCTCTGGACCCTCCTTCAAGCCAGTGATACACGTTCTGATTTGTCAACCTTCACTAACTGACCACTCACCGATGTCTCTTGAGTGGACGGAGGAAACCGGGCGGCACGGCCAGCGCTCACGCCCTCCCTGTGTCCCGAGTGTGGCCCTGGGAAGGCTACAGCCCCACGTGAGATGCTGAGAATCTATCCGGCTCCTTCTCTGAGAGGCTAAGGAGGCATAGCGTAGACTGTGCTGGGGGGCAGGCTGCATGCTGTGAGCAGTCGGCCGGCACAAGTCTGACCCCCTGTGCTTTTGCCCTTTTTCTTTTGTTTTTGTCTGAATTTAAGGGGGAAAAAGAACATGAAGTTGGGTAGGGAGGGAACAGGAGATCTGGGAGAGTTGGGGGAATGGGAAGGAATATCGTAATTATATATATACTGTATGTGATTCTCAAAAAATATCTTTTAATGGAACAGATTAGGAAGAGCTCTTAGCTTATTAAAGGTGTCTGTGACCAACAGGGCAAGTAGGCGACACACAGGAACAGCAGCCATGTGAGCAGGTGCGGGGGCATCCAGGGCTGTGTACACAGGCGCCTCCGTTCCCTCTTGCGCACATGTGTAACAGGACCCGGGGAGGCTAGAGGCTGCCAGGACAAGTCCCATCAAGCAAGCTACAGGAGCCCTTCCCGGATGCTGCTGGCACAGGGGCACCCACCGGCCTCCTCCCTAACACGTAGGCAGCTTTATCTCAGGTCTTGTTTTGGCTTAGAAATCTTTTAATCTCTCAGGATGGTTGGAGTGGATCAGCCTCTATTTTTAATCTTGGATGGAGAAGACGTGAATCAGACTGGGCCAAACTCCGTCGGGCTTGCAGAGGCCTGTCACAGAGCACCGCATTCCTTGTAGCTGCAAGCGTGTATTAAGGGCAGATGGAGAGACCGAATGAAAACACAGACGGGAGAGAGCCTGCTACAGATGGCAGGGACCTGGTACACAGGAGGCAAATGTCTGCTGGAAGGGAACGCTTCTCTCCCTGGCCGCACTGTAGTGTGTGGTTGTTGGAGGCTATGGCACCAAGAGGCTGTGTTCTGGATGCCCGCAGTTTTCCCAAAGCAAAGTACCTGGGGGAGGGGGTTGGCTACAGACAAGGGAATTTTCTAGGCACTCTGTGGGCTTGAAAGCCTCTGTTTTCCTGTCCTTACAGGAGGTGGCTCCCTGCATTTGCCTGCCCTATGGGGGCTGGGGGTGGAGTGGGGGGACTTACAAAGCCTCTGGTCCCTTCCTTGTGTTGTCCTCACACTTGGGGACACTTTCAAGTTTTTGCTGAGGTGGGAATTTGGACTATCCTGATGTTTTAGTCAAGGGGCTGCAGAGTAACTGGTCCTCATGGGGCTTGTATAATTCTAGTGATCAGTCAACTGTCCATGTGATTTCTATACCGAGGGCTGGAATCAGGATGTAGGGGGAAGGAAAGGCAGTGTTCTGCATGGTGACCCTAGGTATTTGGAGCAGTGTGGAGAGCAACCCACTATGGCTCTAGGTGTGCTGAGAGGAATGGGCTCAAGAGAGGAGTTAGCCGAGTTCTCACCAGACACCGTACTCCCGGGCTCTCTCCGTGGCTTGCACAGCTCTGCAGGCTGTACTGAGGCCATGGCTCTTCCTCCTGCTGTGCGTGCGCTATGCCTGCAGGATCTGCTCAGCGCTGGCCACATCTGAGTTGGTAACAAAGACCAAGAAGTTCCAGGACCCGAGCGAGGATGCACGGCAGAGGCCTAAGAAGGGCGAAAGCTGGAGAGGCCAACGTCTCTGCCCCAGCAGCCCAAGAGGAAGGGTCTCCTGCCAGGAGGCTTTGCCATTCTGTCCAGATGTTAGCTGATGATGAGGCTGTCCCATGTCGCAGAGGGCCACTGGTGTTACTCAGTTGACCAAATCACCCTCATAGACGTGTTCGGTCTGTATCTCGGTCAGATTAACACATGAAATCAACCTCATGTTGACCTCAGGGTGGATCTGGCTGGCTGGAGATTCCTGCCTAAACCGAGAACAACTGTCTTACCGATGACCTAGGGGATCCCGGGGTATTGGAACCATTAGCAGGGCTCATAGCAATCATCAGATAGTCTCGTGGATGGCACCAGTCAGAAGGTCATGAGGAGAGAACAGAGGAGACAAAAATAAAACACAAAGCAACAGGTGGCAGGGGAGCCGTGCTAACGGCCCCAGCCACACATGGTGACTCACACAGAAAACCTTCCCCTTCCCCAGGAACACTTAACCCCCGACTGCGTGGTCCACCCTCTGTGTGAGGCCAGTAGTACATCCGGTGCTCCCCCCCCACCATGCAGACACACATATGCGCACACACACACACACACACACACACACACACACACACACGCATCACCAGTTTCCAAGTTACCATCACAAATCAGTTCTCCATTGTCACATGAGATAAACAGACTCATTCACAACCCAGTGCCAAATGAAGGGCACAACCTTCACTCACTCGATTTTTCAGGCTTTTGTTTGGAGTCTGAGTTGAAGGAAGGAAAGGGCCTCCCAGGTGCACTTGTTGTGTTTCCTCCCGGTGTTGATTGGGTGTGTGCTGCACTGCAGGAAGGGACGTGGACGGAGAAGGAGGTGCTACCGTGAGGCTGGAGCCACCGCTGTTCATAGAAACCACTGGATGGGAAACTAGGGTCCAGGCTGATTTCTAAGCTATCTTCTAGTATGGTCATCATAGTAGCCTTTCTGGAACATTCATTCTAGGTTTTGATGGTCAAAACACTGTTCATTAATATTCCCCGAGTGGAAGGTTGTATAGGTAGAAGGGAAAAAAAAAATGAAAAGAAATACCCACAATGGTAGCGGTACAGTCCTGGTTAACTTAGCTAGAGGCGTAGAAAAAGGTGACACTTTTGTTTGGTTGTTTGGTTTTTGGTTTTGGTTTTTTGAGACAGGGTTTCTCTATGTAGCCAAGGCTGTCCTGGACTCTATTTGTAGACCAGGCTGGCCTTGAACTCACAGAGATCTGCTTGCCTCTGACTCCCAAGTGCTGGGATTAAAGGCATGCACCACCACACCTGGCTTAAGGCGCTGCGTTTATGTGATAAATATTTACTAAATCTATTATTTTACAGGCAACGTTCTAGGGCCACAAAAGAAATCAGTGAATAAAATAAAGATTAGCACAGTAGGTAGTTACATTGCTGCAGAGGGAGTGGGCAATAGAGACAAAGTCAAATGGTATAAGGCCCAAGGTTAGCTCTTGAGGCATTTAAAGGAAAGGAGTGGACAGGGGCAAAGATCTTTTTAAAGAGAGATTTACTTCTGCTTTATGTGTGTAAGTGTTTGCCTGCATGTGTGCATGTGCACCACATCTATGCCTGGTGCTCACAGAGGCCAAGTGAGGGCATCAGATCCCCTGGGACTGAAGTTACAGACAGTTGTGAGCTGCCATGTGGGTGCTGGAAGCCAAGACCGGGTCCTCTGCGAGAGCAGCCGGTCCTCTGAACCACTGAGCATCTCTGCTGCTTCTCCCACGTACGGCTAAGGGCAGGGGCAGCTGCGAGGTTGCCAGTGTGGTTGGAGTCTCAGAGGAGGGGGAAGAGCTAGGGGTGGAGCAGGACTAGTGCCGCACTCTGGGATCCGGTGGGAAGGGGACTGGGAAGATGGTCTCAAACTTGCGCAAAAACACCTAAGGAGCACATTGGTGCTTGAATTGTGGAATGCCTGAGTGACTCAGCGATTTTCACAGAGGAGGAGACTGCTGTAACTCACAATCTACCCACCCCTGTGACCCCCCCCCCCCATTCCAGCCCCAAATGTCTCCATGCTGTCCTCAACATGAGTATTCATCAGGGATCTCCTGACCGCGTCACCTCCAGGGTTCCCCTGACTGTGTCACCTCCATGCTACCTCTCAGTTCCACCACATTAAGGCCCATCTGCAGCATTTGAATCTGGGGGAGCCCTAACACTTAGCTCTTGGTGATGTGCAAATATCTCTAAGGTAATTGCATGTTCTTATCCTGAGCAGCGTTCTAGAAGAAATATGGTAGAATTCCAAGGCTCTGAAGGGACATGCTAGTTAATCTTCATTGTCACGTTGTCTAGATTTAGGGTTACCTAGGAGATGGGTGAGTCACACCTCTGGGTGCCTTGTGAAGGGTTTTCCACAAAGAAAGAACCTATCATGAATGTGAGCAGCACCGTCCCGTGGGCGGGGACCTGGAAAGACAAGAATAAGAGGAAAACAATCTCTGCGTTCTACTTTTACTGCTTCCTGCCTGGTAGGAAATGCTCTCTCTGCCTTGATGCATTGGACCCTCTAAAAATGTGAGCTAAAATAGACTCTTCCTCCTTTTGATTTGTTCTATCAAACACATCTGTTAGAATGATAAAAGCAACCAATCTAAGAAATGTGTCTCACTGTAGAAACAAGGGTCCCATCAGAGATGTCTGAAGTCACCCTCACCTGACTGGGGCCATATTGCCCCAGTATGGATGCGTACCCTGGTTCAGCTAGTTTACTGTGCTGAAGGTGAGAGTCCAGTCTCATATTAAGCCTAATTTAAAACATCTCCTGCACTTCTAGTATTCTATCTCGTGTGGTAATTAAATTTTGGATGTAGAGTCCCCCAGCATTTGTAAACTAGCGCATAGAGGCCTGTGATATGGGTCCTCTCATGCTTCTGTCTGAGTCTCAGATGCTGTGACCAGAGGTTGTTTCCTTCTCTGCAGAGCAATGGTGTCATCATGGCGTGCTCTCACCACCATGGCGTGCTCTCACCACCATGGCGAGCTCTCACCACCATGGCGTCCTCTCACCACCATGGCGTCCTCTCACCACCATGGCGTCCTCTCACCACCATGGCGTGCTCTCACCACCATGGCGTGCTCTCACCACCATGGCGTCCTCTCACCACCATGGCGTCCTCTCACCACCATGGCGTCCTCTCACCACCATGGCGTCCTCTCACCACCATGGCGTGCTCTCACCACCATGGCGAGCTCTCACCACCATGGCGTCCTCTCACCACCATGGCGTCCTCTCACCACCATGGCGTCCTCTCACCACCATGGCGTGCTCTCACCACCATGGCGTGCTCTCACCACCATGGCGTCCTCTCACCACCATGGCGTCCTCTCACCACCATGGCGTCCTCTCACCACCATGGCGTGCTCTCACCACCATGGCGTCCTCTCACCACCATGGCGTCCTCTCATCACCATGGCATGCTCTCACCACCATGGCGTCCTCTCACCACCATGGCAACCTCTCACCACCATGGCGTCCTCTCATCACCATGGCGTCCTCTCACCACCATGGTGTCCTCTCACCACCATGGCGTGCTCTCACCACCATGGCATGCTCTCACCACCATGGCGTCCTCTCACCACCATGGCGTGCTCTCACCACCATGGCGTCCTCTCACCACCATGGCGTCCTCTCACCACCATGGCATCCTCTCATTATCATGGTGTCCTGTCACCACCATGGCATCCTCTCACCACCATGGCAAGAACTTATTGGTGAACTTGTGTTCTGTGCTAATATTCACCAACCTAAGTGGTCCTGGAGCAATGCAAGCCCTTGGTACAAATAGCTACTATTTCTAATTATACATTTTTCTAAGCATCTACAAATCAGAGCGTAAACAAAGTACAATACAGCACACAGCTTCTATGTGTTTAGTTTGGTAAGCTGGACAATCTTAGGTCTGTCCAACCACCATTCCCTCGGGGTCCAGACGTGCCCGCCACCTGCAAGCCCCCCCTTGCTGTACATCTCCAGGGAGTCACTGACCACACACAGTCTTGGAGGAGCCACATTCTGACTCAGTTAGCTTCACTGCTGCAGAACAGGAAGGCAGGGGTTGCAGAGTTTGACCTTTGACCCCGGTACTTCCGCTGTGTACTCTTTCCGTTTGTGACATCTGACTTCCGTGCTGCTTGGCTTATCGGGAACTTGTTCCTCATGGCCCAATGCCTAATTGTGTCAGTCTAATAAAGCATCTCTACTACTCTTGCCTGTGGCTTCATGTAGACACTGTGTTCTCTCGGGCACGTGTTGGAAGTGAAACCTTTGGAAGAGCGTGGATGTGTGTTTGGTCGCCTCCTGTGATCGCCCCTAGTGATGCATGCTGGTCCCAGGCATGCAGCATCCTGCTAATGGTTTCTGTTGTCAGCCATTTCTATGTGAAGAATTCTCACAGCTGTGGAGTGACACCTTGCTATAGTTTTAATTTCCACTTCTCCACTAACTAACCCACTCACTTATTCTGCCTGTGTCTACTGTGTCCCAGGTTTAAAACTGTTTTTTTAAATGTTGATTTGTAAAATTACACCGTTTATTTTTTAATTTAGCTTCTTTTCTAGTTACCCTATAAGTTCCTTGCGATATTATATCAATTCCCTCTGCAGCATCTCCCATAGGTCTTTGTAAACATCTAGTAGTATAGGACTTTTAGCAAACAAAAGAGCCTGTTGACACATATATATGTCTATATGTATTATATATATATGCCTATATCTATGTATCTCTCTCTCTATATATATATGTATACACACACACACACACACACACACACACACACGGTTTCTCTGTGTAGATGTGGCTGACCTGAAACTCACTTTGTAGACCAGGCTGGCCTCAAACACACCGAGATCCACCTGCCTCTGCCTCCTGAGTGCTGGGATTAAAGGTATGTGCCACCATGCCTGGCATGAATTGAATTTTTTGACTGGCAGCGTGCCTTACTTTTGTTTTTGAATTGGACTCCCCCATCCATCCATCATATTGGTCTTTAGTAAATACCCAAGAGACTGATTTTCAAATGTTATCAGCCATTTCCCCATATATGACTTCAATTTAGTAATTATCATGAATGACATAGTTCGTTTTCACAGACTTAGGAAGAGCTGAAGTTTTTATGATAGGAAATCCCTTCTAGAAGGCAAAATATTTATAGTCTCAAAGACGAGAGCAGCCTGCACAGCCTGTCCCCCTGTGTTGTCTTCTGCTTGGGAAGTTGACGTTTCTCAGTGAAGAACGAGAGTCCAAACGAGAAGAGGAAAGCACGGGCACTTTAATTTACGATGAAGATGCTGGGTGTTTACAGACAGACTGCGTGGAGGGTTGTAGGGTCTCCTCTGCCTCCACCTTTGCTGGCTGCAGCACTATAGACTTCTGTTCTGGAGAGACGCCTGCGAGGATGTCGCCTTCACTTAAATTAGGCTGACTGGCCAGCCCGGGAGGCCACGTTCCCACCATTGTCCTCCCCAACTGTGTCTCAGACTCTCCTCCGAGTGTTACCCTGCATTGGAAGAGCTTTTGTCCTCAAGATATTTCAGAGATCAATGTAGAATCTGTCCCATCTATTGGCCTTTGTCTTGAATTTTATTGATTGTGTGTGTATGCATATGTGTGCATGTGCATATGTGTGCATACATATATGTGTGTGAGAGATGTATATATATGCATATACATATGTGTGCAATTGTGTATGTGTGTATATGTGTGTGTGCAAGTATGTATATATGTGTGTATGGGTTTAGGTGCATATACATATGTGTGCATGTGTGTTTGTGTATGTATATGTGCGTGTGCGTGTGCGTGTGTTCATTCCCTGGAAGGCTGAAATGGTTTGTGGCAATGCGTGTGCACACATTTGTTCTCGGGTATATGGAAATGTTGCTGACTGGCTTAGATTTAGCAGTTTTAAAGTTATGCCTTTTACTAAGGGTTACTTTTAAATTCTGTGCTTTAGTGTTAGTCCCCTTGGGGATCAATTATTTAATGTCATTTAGTTGTCGTCAGTATAGAAGTGAGCTTTCCCCTTTCCAGCACTTACAGCGTGATGTCTGTTCAGTGCATATGAAATGACTCAGACCTCCTCGGCACTGGGAAGTAACGGTTCAGGCAGACTCCGGCCTTTCTTCTGATTTTCACAGAAATGCTGCCCACGTTCCTGGGTCTGGTGAGATGCTGTCACTTGTATAATCATGATATGGAAGGAGCCATTCTCCAATTATAATATTTCCCAAGACTTTTTTTATTTAAAAATTTAAGTTAGCATATCTGGATTTAGATTTTTATGCTGGCAATTTCAAACAAATTATTTTTGTTGATTTTCTTCCTTCCCCCTTGCCCCTGACCCCTTTGTACCCTTCCATGCCCCCCCCCCCAACCTTCTGATGTCTCATGTACCCTCTGACCCACTTCCTAAACACCTCTTTTTCCCCCTCACATGCTGTCCTTCCTGGCTTCATAGACTCTGCTCATCCCTCACCTGCGCATACGGCCTTTTAAAATGTGTTTCAGTTGATATTTAAGGCCTGCTACTCACCGTTAGAAGGGGCCATTG
Organism: Acomys minous; assembly: GCF_964271855.1. Taxonomy (NCBI): domain Eukaryota; kingdom Metazoa; phylum Chordata; class Mammalia; order Rodentia; family Muridae; genus Acomys; species Acomys minous. The sequence continues at coordinate 2,801,071 of NC_140492.1, forward strand.
ACGCACAGCATCAGAAGGTTAGATTTTCCAGTGTTAACCCTTTCAGTCTTAAGGTAGAACAAGCTTTGCTCAGTGATACCAGGAAGTTCTTTAAGCTATTTTATTCGTACATTAGGATTTGAAAGTTAATTCTATCTGAACCTGACCTGTATTTCCTTATTTTGTATTATCTTTGTCAAACACTGGAGCTGGGATTAACTTAGTCTTCAGAGACAGACTGTGTGTCTCTGCATCTTTTTCTCTGCTAGGCAACTGTTGATACAACTAATTTTTTAAAAACTTTGAAAGTCCCTTTTAAGATATTTTAATCGTGCTTTAAATTGTATCTGCTGTTGCTAAGATGCTTGCACTTAAAATTTCTTCTTAAGCCACTATTGGTAACATGCCCCCTGAAGCATCTTATTTGAAGGTTTTTTAAATTATATTTTTCAGAGTAGAATATTATAATTGCCTGTCATTCTTTCTCCTTCCTTAGTTTGCTTTTTAAAAATTAAAAAATACTTTGTGTGTGTGTGTGTGTGTGTGTGTGTGTGTGTTTAAGTCATGTTACAACTTTGTGGGATCAGTTCTTTCCCTTCACCTTGAGTTCCGGGGACTGAACTCAGGCTCGCAGCCTTGTGCCCTCTGCATCTTTACCCTCTGAGTCATCTACCCACACTAAGATTTCAAACTTTTCATTCCACAGTGTTGGAGAGGACAGTGCAGCTCCATCGTGGAGCAGCTCCATCACAGAGCAGCTCTATCATAGTGGAGCAGCTCCATCACAGAGCAGCCCCATCATTGCGGAGCAGCTCCATCATCGCAGAGCAGCTCTATCATCACGGAGCAGCTCCATCATCACGGAGCAGCTCCATCATCACGGAGCAGCTCTATCATTACGGAGCAGCTCCATCATCACGGAGCAGCTCCATCATCGCAGAGCAGCTCTATCATTACGGAGCAGCTCCATCATCACGGAGCAGCTCCATCATCGCAGAGCAGCTCCATCATCACGGAGCAGCTCCATCATCGCAGAGCAGCTCCATCATCACGGAGCAGCTCCATCATCGCAGAGCAGCTCTATCATTACGGAGCAGCTCCATCATCATGGAGCAGCTCTATCATTACGGAGCAGCTCCATCATCACGGAGCAGCTCTATCATTATGGAGCAGCTCCATCATCGCGGAGCAGCTCCATCATCACGGAGCAGCTCCATCATCGCAGAGCAGCTCTATCATTACGGAGCAGCTCCATCATCATGGAGCAGCTCCATCATTACGGAGCAGCTCTATCATTACGGAGCAGCTCCATCATCGCAGAGCAGCTCTATCATTACGGAGCAGCTCCATCATCACGGAGCAGCTCTATCATTACGGAGCAGCTCCATCATCGCAGAGCAGCTCCACCGTGGAGTAGCTCCATCATCACAGAGCAGCTCCATCGCGGAGCAGCTCACAGAGGCCCTTCCTCTGTCCATCTCTCTTGTTACCTCCTCTCTCATTGCCTCTCCTTCCCAGCATTTTGAAGACATCATACCTCAATGTAGAGGAACATAAATATTTCTGTAAAATAGGTACTTGAAAAGTAAAAACTGACACCACCCATCAGTGACAACCATTGACCCCCACCAACGGTCATGTGATGCTCCTGTCACCCATCAGTGACCACCACTGCCCACCACCGACTGTCCGTGTAATACTCCTGTCTCCCTAGTTCTTGTGGTCTATTCGGTTGCACGGAATTAATCAGTTGGCCCCTTGCCTGCATTTCTATATTTCTCCCATAATCGCTCCACCCCACCCCAAAAATTTCTAATTTTTTATTTGTTCTTTGAAAAGTTAGCCAAAAGGAGAGAGATTGTTTTCCTTGTCATTTCCACCTGTTGGCTGTGGTTCTGTGCACACAGGGTTTTCCTCTTACAGTATTTTAGGCTCCAAACATTGAGTGGTGCCAGCTGCTGGTCTTCTCTGCCTCCTCCAAACACTCACCCTGCTGAGTTTTGCTCTCCTTACAATGCCTTCCCATTTCAGTAAAGCTGTTTATCTCTTCATCTTGTGCCTTGGCCCTCCTCCACTCTTTGGGGTGTGTGCTTCTGTGTTTACACTGAAGTTAATTTTTCACTAATGTTCTTTCTGAGGTCTGTGTGAGAGCCTGTGGGAAGGGAGCTGAGCTTCCACTGAAGGCTCCTTTCATGTAGTGTCCAAGCTGCTGCTCTGTCTTCAGCGGCAGGTGCTCTGCTCCACTCTCAGGTTGGGACCAGGTCTGGACCATCTTAGCATCTGTGACTGGGCTCGGAAGCACCAGCCTCAGGAGCTTTCTTACTCCCTTCTCCCAAACTTTCCCTTGGCCTGCGTGTCCCCGCTGTGCTTTTCTGGTTCTTCTGGGAAAGCTGAGGAAACAGGCATCAGCCATAGGGCCCATGGGTGTCACAGGGGATGCCACAACTGCGGAGCTTCCAAGGCCAACGCCCATTTCCAGACACACCGAGGGGGAGCCTTGCCATGTGCCAAGTGTTTGTCCTGTCCTCCAAGCTCTCGTCCACAGAAGGGATGCCAACCCTGGCTCACTGGGCTCTTTATGCTAGGAGAAGCTTGCTTCTTGCACAGCACATCACCTCTGCCCCCTGCTCCTGATGCTCGCCTGCCAGAGTCTCTGATCTTTCACGGAAGCCTGTTTTCCTGAGGCTAGCATTCTGCCTACTACAGTTAGGAGGCACATTCAATTATTAGATTTTGATTTTTCAGGTACTGTTTGATGGTGGAGTATTTTTTTGTGAAACTGTTGCCAAGTAGTTTTGAAATCTCCAGTACTAACTTTGCACTGCCAAGAATATTTCTGATTGCATAGTAAATCACGTTTAAGAGTCTTCCCCCACTCCTCTGAGTCACCAGGGCTTATCTCAGTCCAATTGGTAGCGCATTAACTTTTCCTCTTAGAGAAACCTTTCTATGAACCATTTATCTAGATTTGAGTCTCTGAAGGGAAAAAAAGATGTTAACTGCCCCAGCCCTTGTGCTGATGAATGGCCACCGTTCAACACAGACTGCAGAAAGGACTCTGGACACGAGAGGCCTGTCACGTGGGGTGGTAAATCTTGCAGGGTCCCGGTGAGATCAGGGGATACCTGGTTGCTATGTAATTAGAAACAACTACCCACCAGGAGAAAATATGCAGTCGCACATGCACCAACTCCTCCCACCACTTGCTGCCCTGTTCCTGTTTCTAGGCTCTGGACTTCAGAAGAGACCCATGTACCTACTTCGGTGGCCTCCGCTGGTCACAGACGCGCTTGCTCATACCCGCTTGTCTCCTGCCAGCATCTGACTGGGGGAGTCTACTCCAGATCCAGAGTCCTTCCCAGCATCTGGTATACCAGAAGTCTGAAAGGGGCGGGGGAGGGGTGGAGGCAGCTGAGAATCTGCTGCACCGAGCCAGCTGAGTGGTGGATGGACCGTGCGTAGCCCTGGTCCCAGGTTCTGAAAGATTCTGTCTGCAGTGGCCTTGCTCCCCGGGAGCAGGCTCGCCACCATGCCCCTGGCTTTCTGTGTCTCTGTGGAAGACAGGCATGAAGCAAACCACTTCCTTCCTTCACCGATGCTAAGATTCCTACCTGTCTCTTCCCCTACAGAAATTCACTTTCTCAAATGAAATGTGACACCAGGAGTCTCTCCTCCCCACCCAAACTCACCACACCCACTAGTGTTTTTAGTTATATCTCCAATGAGGCTACAATATGTAGAGAAAGCAAACCCTGCTCACCAACATGATAGAGAGCAAGTTGTAAGCCTCTCCCTCCCCAGACTGTTTATGGCATTCTACCACAGCACCAGATGCCCTGACTAAGAGAGACGGTAACCCAGACTCAGAAAGACAAATACTGCATGGCCTTGTTCATGGTGGATCCTGGCTTACGGATGTGTATATATGTGGGTGTGAGATGGGTTACAGGTAATGAAATGAGGAAGGGGGCCATGGGGAGGGAGGAAACGCTGGTGAGCAAGGTACGGAGCTTAATAGCACATATTGGCATCAAAGTACAAAAGGGGCTGTCAGGGGACAAGGGCGGGAGGAGCCGGAGCAGGAAAGGAGAGAAACAAACAAACAAGCAAGCAAACAACCCCAGATATTTGAAACTTCCACAGTAAAACCTAACATGTTTCGTGCTCATTTTAGAAATCAAAATTTAAAAAGAAATTACACATGAGCGATGATAGTCTTAGACAAACGGGTTTGGTCTGAGGGGAGAGAATTGATGGCTCAGTAAAGGAGCGTAGAGTCTTCCCTGAGATAAGACCACGAACAGGAGTCTCGGTGTGACATGCTTTAGCCACCAGGATAGCTCACAGGAAGAAGGGAAGACGTCGCACACTGCAGCACACGCTGGTGATGCAGCTGTCTTGAGGTGCAGTCTGACGGTTCCCCAAAGAGCCGGTCTTGTTGTTGCCATCTGACTTATCAGTCCCACTACACAAGCCCTGAACGCGTGTGCCCACTTGTACATGCTCCTAGCAGCGTTGTCCACGGTATCCAAAGGACGAGAAGGCCAACGCTGTCAGAGGAAGAATGGAGAGATGAAACGGGACGCAGAAAGGAAGGAAGTGCCGCCCAAGCTCAACTAGGGCGGAGACTGAGGCCTGGGTGCTCAGGAAGAAGAGCCGATCACAGAGCACCAGCTCCTGGGTGATTCGGTGTGCATCACACCCCATGAGTGTGCACCACACCCATGATAAGCTAGTGCGCCGAGGCAGGGGGCACATCAGTGGTCACCAAGGGTTTAGGGGAAAGATGGAGAGATGTTGTTAACTGCGCTAGGGGCGCAGCTTCAGTGATGAAGTGCCTGCCGAGCACATGTGAGGCCCTGCATCCAGTTCCCAGTACAAACTAAAGCAGCACAGGGCCTGAGGGACACAGTTGACTCGTGGGTTTTCTCTGGGGCTGCGTGCTTTATAAAGGCAAGTGGTGGTGTGACGCTGCCTCTGACCGTTCGGATTTCACCTAGAGCATGGCCCACTTGGTCCAGCTTCATTCACAGGGTGCGCATGGTATGACCTGCAGTCCTGACTTAATTACAGATCCTTAAAGTTTAAAAATAAAATGTGAGGATTGTAGTTTCATGTTAGAACTTTATGAATAAACGAAAAGAAAGACGAGGAGAGGGGATTGCATAGGAAAGGGGGTGGCGCAGATGGCTGTGACAAAATACGTCAGGCAAACCCCTGGAGAGAGAAATTTATCTTTGCCTCTCAGTTTTCAGAGGTTTCAACCCAAGGTTAGTTGGCTCCACGCCTTCGGGCCTGAGGCAGAGTACCAGGGTGGCAGGAGTGTGTGGTGGACACAGAAAGCAGAGTTGAGCAGCGGGGGCAAGAGCGGAGCCCACTTCCTCCAGGCTGCCTGACTCCACCAGCAGCCGGGCAGGAGCCTGTGTGTCAAGCCCTACAGATAGATGGAGGTAACAGTTAACGAGTTAGGAGCTGAAAAGCCATTAGAGACGATAAAGTCAAATTTAATTAATTAAAAAAATACAACAAGGCACAGAGGCCAATCTAAGAAAAAGAAGAGACCATGAAAGCGAACAAACAAAATACCCACAAAGGGAAAGATGACTATTGACGTAAATTAGGTTAAAAAACACATATTGCTGCCCTCTGACCATGAGGAAGTAGCAAGGCCCGGGCTTCCTGCCTCACACGGACTACTTGACATCTGGACAGGACAGATTAGACAGCTGCTCTCAGGCACGGGTGGGGCCAGCAGATAGTTTGGTGCTATTGTTAGTTTGTTTTCCATTGTTATACTGCAGTGTCTGAGACTGGAGAGCCCTTGAAGGGAAGAGGTTTACTACTTAGCTCAGAAAGGCCTAAACCCAGGCGGCTGTATTGACTTCTTCCGAGGAGGGTCCCCTGGGCTAGGTCATAGCCTCATGTCAACGTAGATAGCGTTGTGGAAGAATTTTGTGTGAGAGACAGAGATCACATGACAAGAAAGAAAACCAGAACACGGGAGAAATTGGATTCACTTTTTTTTTCTTAATAGAAACTTTAGTAAGAGTATTATTGTACAGTGGAATGAGTTTGGCTGTGATGTGTGTGGAATACTCCGGTGACAGTGTCTCTTTGTCCCCTTCCTCTTCTCAGGTAGGGAGTTAGTCTTTGCAACAGTTCAGCCTTAGGAGAGCAAAGATCCCAAGGGAGCCACACTAACCCCTTCTGAGGGCTACATCCTAATGCTGTAATCTACCTTAACAGTCTCAACATCTCCCACATCCCTGGCCTGGAGAGCAAACCCCTAGTGAGTGAACCTTTAGGGTGCAAGCAACATCCAGCCCACAGCAACCGTGAGCCTCGGGAACAGGCAAAGTGAAGACTGAACTCCACAAGTGCCTGGCTTTCCATCCTGAGGCATTTCCCTCCATACCATAGATGCGGAGCTAGCATCCTAAACAGAGCACAGCCGCTTCAGTGGGTTGTAGAGGCAGTCCTAACAGTTCAGGGGACGGTGGTGGGACTAATGCCATGAGGAGTTACAGAGCAGAGTTCTGGAACAGAGGAAGCCACCACAGGGGAAAAGGCAGCAGAAACTGCATGGGGGTGGGGGGAATGTTGTGGTATTTGCTGAAGATCACAGGTTGTTTCTCTGAATCACAAGCCTCAAAAATTACAGGTAGAACATGACCAGGGAGCTATAAGATGTTTCAAGGACCAGGCCCCATGGGAAGACACTAAATCCTGACTGAGTAGAGCAGAGGCCCCATACAGAGCAGCCTGGAGCAGCCATGCCCACTGTGGCAGCACTAGACAGTCAGAGCGCCATCACTTTAGACGTCCCCTAGAAAAGCATAGCAGGCCTCTGGGTTTCTGGCCTTGGGCTACCTGGCTACCTCCCAAAGCGAAGCCCTGCAGCCTGTGAGGAAACCGGAGTTGCCTGGACCCTAAATCACGCCACACACACAGCGCCTGCCTGACCTGTACAAAATGCATAGCCAAAGTGAGAAAGGAGGGAAAAGGCAGCTAGGTCACACACTGGAGCCTGTTGGTGTGAGGCGTAAGTTAGCGTCAAAGCCTGAGACACAGCTAGGGCCGAGCTTCAGTGATGCTCAGACAAGCGTCACGTGTTCCAGAGAATGCCCCTCGAAGACACCAGAGAGGAGAGGCAAAAACACTGAAGGAGTAGTAGCCGTAATGTTTCCAAATGTGATGAAAATCACATTGCTGGGTACCCCAGAAGCCTGCTGTAGGACACACGTGCACGTGCGCACACACACACCTGTACATACATGTACACATACACGTGTGTACACTCCATGATAAAACATCACAATAAGATAGTTTAGGCCAGACAGTGTTGGCGCACGCCTTTAATCCCAGCACTCAGGAGGCAGAGGCAGGTGGATCACTGTGAGTTTGAGGCCAGCCTGGTCTATAAAGCGAGTCCAGGACAGCCAAGGCTACACAGAGAGACCCTATCTTAAAAAAAAAAAAACAAGAAAAGAGAAGAGGAGAGAGAGAGAGAGAGAGAGAGAGAGAGAGAGAGAGAGAGAGAGAGAAATATAAGCAAAGACAGTGAGAATGGCTACTTCTCATCAGAAACTGCGTAGTGCCAGAGAGAAAAACAGGACGTGTTAAATGGCAGACAGATGGACAGATAGTAAATAAGCCCTATTAGCCTATAATTTATATATGGAAAATAATCGTTTGCCAAGGGGAACAAAATATTTTGGAAACAAACACCCACTTCCAAGAATTCACTTCCAGGGGACCCACTGTAAATTTAGGATAGTAAATTTAAATTAAGTCCCTTAAGCCACAGGAATAAGAAGCCCATGACTGTATGATTTAAAGATAACCCAGTGCTGCTAAGCATATGGATATATACAAAGTATTTGCCTTGTTAAATTTTTCCTTTTAAAGTTACTTAAGTCCAGGAGGCGGCTCAGCAGGCTAAGGTGCTACCAAAGCTGACAACCTGGACCCTGAGGTGGGAAGAGCGTTGTCTTCTGACCCTCACATGCATGTGAGCACACGTGCATGCCCTCCCCACATAAAATAAGTAAACATAACCAACTTCTTAAGTTACTTAAAAATTTCCAGGTCTGATTTGCTGGATGTGGTGCACACCTTTAGTCATAGCGCTTGGGAGGCAGAGGCAGGCGGATCTCTGAGTTGAAGGCTGTCCTGGTCAACCCAGTGAGGCCCAAGCCTGCCGGGGCTATGCAGTGAAACCTTGTCTTTTTTTAAAAAGGTCTTAAAATTTAAGTCAAAATAGCAAAAACAAATTTTTGAGTTAAAATTACAGAGGAAAGCAGCACAACAGAAATTGGGCAAAAAGCCTGAGACCCTAACTAAGGATGCTAAGTTTCATGCAGAGTGCCTGAGATGCTGAGCACCAAGCATCTTAGAATTTGCACTTTTGAAATAATGAGAGTATAGCTTTTCATCCAATAGAGTATATAAATAGAACAGTAAAAAATGTGCAGTCAGAATGGGAAAGAAGAAAAAAAAAAGGGGTCTAGGGGATACAAGAAAAAAGGCAAGATGGCACACTCACTCAGCCATCCTGCAATTACACGGTGCACACTGGTTAGAACTCTCATCAAAGGGCTGAGCTTATACAAGGGGGAAGGCACAATGCAGAAGACAGGCATGGGTGAGCTATGCAGAACCTAATATTAAACGTGTCAATAAAGACAGGAAAAAGTGAGAGGTCAGACATGGGCTGAAGCTTAAATAATCAAAATTAAGCAGGTCTGACTCTGCTGGCGTCAGAAAAATGCCAGGGATGAGGGGCAGGTCATCCTGACAGAGGGTCAGACCACCACGGAGGAGCTAACACGCCCAGGGCACACAAACATGGAGGCAAAACCAGAGAGAGCCCAAGGGAAAAACGGACAAACCTTAGGCCAGTGAGATGGATCCGTGGGTAAAGGTGCTGGCTGCGCAGCCTGGTGATCTGAGTTCAGTTCCCAGAAGCCGCATAAAAGTGGAAGTGGAGAAATGATTCCACAAATCATTCCACAAAGTTGTTCCCTGACCACCACATGTGCCACTATGGTATGAAGACTCCTACACACACACATACATACACACACACATGCACACACATACACACACTCATACACACACACCACACATACATATACACACCACACACACATACACACGCAACACACACATACAAACACACATACACACACTATATATACACACACAATTATATAAAAATTTGTGCAAACAAACAGAAAGTTGGTAAAATATGCAAGGTCTAAAAAAGTTCTGTTTGCCGAGCTGACTAGCGGGTGTGACCGTGCTGTCTATGACAAGTACAGAGCGTACATTCTTCGTACGTGCTCTCAGGCAGATCATGTGCTGAGCGCAAGGACAAGCCTCAGCAGATTTAAAAGAATTGAAATCACACAAAGTTTATATTCGGCCCACAGCAGAATTTAATATGTCAACAACAGGAGGATCTGGAAAATCCCCAAATATTTGGAAGTTAAACAACATACTTCTGAATAGCTCATGGGTCATGAGAAGAGTTAACACTGCTCTGAAGTAAATGAGAATAACAACGCAGCATGTTAAAGTCTGTGGGAAACAGCTAAGAAAAAGACCTAACCTTTCACGTTAAGAAATGAAAAAATTAACCCCCAAAATAGGAATAAAGAAATAATAAACACAAGAGTGAAAAATGTTGAAACTAAAAAAAAAAAAAAAAAAAAAAAAATTAAATAATAATAGCAAAAACAGATGTGCAACCCATAGCTGGGGAAAAAAATAAATGTAACTGATAAACATTTCACCAGCTGTACTCAGTGCAGAAGACATGCATATCACCACAACCCTATAGAGGAGGATAGACCCTATAGAGCAGGATAGACCCTATAGACCAAGAACAGAACAGCAAACCAGCAGCAACAGGGGAATACCAGGACCAGTTTTATTCCAGCTGCCCGGAGGACGTCTTTGTTGCAGTGGTCTTGTGTGTGCATTAGAGGATGCTTTTATTCTTAGGAGGTGTGTGCAGAGCAATTCAGCAAGGCATCCACGCGGTGGGATGCGCACAGTGAGCTCACAGCCCACACCATCCTCTCTCCTCTCTGGTCCCCGGCGGCCTCCATCTGAGGGCTCTCCAAACGCTGATTCCACCAACTGCGGATGGAAAACATTCAAGGAAAAGAAACACATCTCAACTGACTTGTTTTTGTCATTGTTTTCCAAGCAGAGTATGTTTATATTGAATTTACGCTGTTTATTATTATATAGGCTGTTTATATGATTATTAATCTAAAGGTGCTTAAAATATGCGGGGAGATGCGCACAGGCCATTTTATATAAGGGAACGAAACACCTGGCTTGTGTTGGGGCTGACAGGGATGAGCATTGTAGATGTGGAGGAATGACGTATTTAAAGGATTTGAGGGACTGTGGAGATCACTTAGTCCATCAAGTTCTGGCCTTCCAAACATAAGGGCTGAGCGCGTCCTGAGACCTCTCACTTCAAAACAAAAAAATCAAAAAACACGCCAGGAGTGGGGGCCACACTTGTTATCCCAGCAAAGGAAAAGCAGAGACTGCAAGTCAGCCAGCATAGCACGAACCACAGTGAAGTGTGCCTCCTGGCTCCACATGTATGTAAACACACATATGGACACATATACTTTAAAAAAAATTGGTATACAGTTGGGAATAGCAAGGCAGCTCAGACATTAGCCAGCAGGGAGACTCAGCACGGTTGTCCCCTATAGAAAGACTGCCTGTGAGGACGGTGCTATGACCCTGTCACTCGCAGGGTAGGGCTAGTCAGTGTAAGGCGATAGTGGCCTGGACTGGTGAGCCGTGGAACCAGCCCACCATGTCAGGAATGACGGCTGCGGACCATCTGGCCTTTGGTCTGCCCCTTTCACAAGGACCAGCATGAGAACACAGACCCACTTGGGCTAGCCACCAGGGAGGACTTGGCTGCTGCCTGCCACAGTCAGCTCGGCTCTGCTCTGTAAACAGAGGCCTGACCTATTTAATCCTTCCCAGGGGTTGGGTAAGATCTTGACTCACGCAGACATGAAGCTGTGTCCTAATTGGATCCTAATTACTCAGAAGAGGGCTGTTTACCTAAACTTCCAGTAAACCAGGCTCCTCACGACATGAGAGCGAGCAGCAAGGGCAGGAGAGGCAACGAGGACCATGACATAGGCAGAGAGTTATCATCCCTGGAAGTCCTTTTTTTTTTTTAAAGCTATGATGTCACTGATTCCAGAAGAATAAACAAAGGCGAGGCTGATGAAGCCGCCTTTCTGGGCTAAGAATGGCTTCCTCGCATTTGTAAGGGCTGTCCACTTGGAAATACTTCCAAATATGTAAAGCTGATGGGAGCCCTAGAGGGAAGCTGGAGGAAAGGACAGGCTCTCCCACGCTGTGGGGGTGAGCTGTAACGCAAACAGACCTCTGCAGAGTCACCACTCTAGCCAAGTGGAGGAGCCGGGGAGCAGCCATCTTGGGGCTGTGGGCTCAGCTGGTGTCTGGGTAGGTCTGAGTGGGAGGGACTGTGGGGAGCTCACCTCTGCACACATATAATCCTTCCCACGGAGGAGAATGTTAAGTAAACTGAACCCAACACAGGAAGACAAGTGTTACGTTCTTGCTTAGGTATGGAAGCCGGAAGAGGTGATGTCATAGACGCTGAGAGCAGAGCAGAGGTCACTAGAGTCATTGACAAGGGGAGGGGGAGGGGGAGTGCCAGCGTAACAGTGACATAGGATGATGATAAAGTACTGTTTACAATTTATTGTATATTTTATGAAGAACTAGATAAGGCACTCTCCTAACACTAAACAGTAAACGCTGAGGGAGATGGAAGTGTGCATTACCCAGATTTTGTCATTATGCTAAATGCATAGATCGAATTTCCCTACTGGGCCCATAAATATGTATAATTACACTAACACAAAACATTTCTCTGGAAAACCTGGATATATGGAAGATGTATCACTTTTTTTTTTTTCAAATGACAGCCATCATGGGTGATTCGTTTTCATTTAAGCTTTTTGGACTTCTTAAGAAATGAACTTTAGGAAAACAACAGTCCTTTTCAGGACACCCGTTTCTTATCACCCATCTGTGAGCAGCAAGTGCTCTTTGTGACGCTAGACACTGCAGTGTTAAGGCAGCTTTCAAAAGACGTGACGGACTGCTGGCTGCCTTCCGTGAGCAATCTAGCTGGCAGGGCACACATTAAATAGAGCCACCCCCCTGGGTACCGTATGAGTATCCTGTGGCTGCTGTGACAAAGTACTTCTAACTGGTCCTTATAACTAGTTACCACACGTGGCTCTGCCTCCCAGAGGTGTGAAAGCCAGCCCAGGTCCAATGGGGAGCCAGCTCTGCCTTAACTGTCTCACTGGCACTCTGTGGCTGTGGCTGTGGCTGTGGCTGCCCTGCTCCAGGCTCTGCCTGCCCTTCTCATACGTCACCCCTGGTGAATCTTCCTGACTTCGCTTTCTCACTTTTAAGGATGGCAGCCACTGCCTGGGATGCCCACCCGTATCCATTACGACTTTATCCTCATTACTTCTGAAAATAAAGTGGTGTTGGACCCGAGACTCTGGAAAGGCAGGTTTGGGTTTCTCCTGTTGCCTGGGGACTGAGCACTGGAGCTCACTTTTGTCCAACTTGGGTTGGGAGTGGGGGGGACCCATAGAGACCTGCTAGTGCCTGCTGCCTATGTGGAAGAAACTCAGGCCTCATGTTCTGGAGAGAGGAAGTCTGGACCAGGCAGCAGAGAAGAGAGGGACAGAAAGCTGGTTGCCATGGTGACTCTCTCCAGCTTCCATGCTACCTCTGCTGCCTCCCACACGGCCCTATCCATCCCACACGGCTCTAGGTTATTTTAGAGTCAATCCGTCCCACACAGAGGGGCCACAGGTGACTGGACAGCCTGTTCTCCTTCCCTGTGGTTTGGGACCCAGTGGGGTGTTAGGGAAGGAACGGGCTGAGTCCCCAAGAGGGAGACCGACACAAAGAGCCACCAGGAGACTCAACTGCAGTAGCAGCAGCCTTCAGGGGTGGTCTCTACGCAGAGCAAGCGTTACAGCTGGGTGGTTTTGGCAACCATGGCTGAGCCTTTGAGATTTTTGCGTTACGGACTATGCATCCAGATAGTCAAGAAAACGGTGAGGGTCTTGCTTAGAAAGCCACACCAGGCCTCCACAGGAAACAGTTTCCATCAGGGTGCTCAGGGGACAGTCTACCATGCGTCTGGAAAGTCAGGGATCCTCTGAGATTCTCACATCCCACACATCCTCTTCCCCACCACCTCTGCCCCCCCCCCCGCCCCTAGTTACCTGACATGTGGTCAGGGAACACCTTTGCTTCCGTGAAGACTGCCTTCTGTGGGCCCTGATGGCTGGAGTGAGCTGACTCGGGCCCTTACCCTGTTCACAGACTCCAATGATGCCGAAGCAGGTGACAACGGTCTGATTTCCTTGGAAGGAATACATCTGGTGCCTGATGTACAGATGTTGTGGCACAGGGGAAACTGTTGTTGATGTACATCATTTACCATTTAGTCTAATCCGGCGGGTTTTGTTCAATCTAACCTTATGATTCAGACTTGAAGTTTCGTCAGCGGAGGGAACAGAAAAGAATATTCAAATATGAAGCCAGCTTCCGGTTGGCCATTCTTTGAGTTGATAGGGTTTCAGCAGGGTTTGCGGAGTTCAGACATCCAGTGAGAGGGAGGGAGGGGGAAGCAGGCTCGGCTCACGTGAGCTCAGGAGAGGCTTTCCTTCCTCTGACCTCACCAGTAGTTTGTACTGTATCTGAGGATGGGTCCTCATCTGGACCACAGCTGTCCCTGTGTCTTGGTGTTGAGGATGCCAAGGAGCCATGAGGATGCCCGGATGGTGGTTTTGAATAAAATGTCCCTATAGTCTCTGGCATCTGAATTGTTCCCCAGCTGGTAGCACTGTTCAGGAAAGCCTCGCGGAGGTGTGGCCTTGTTGAAGGAAGTATGTCATCTAGGGGTATGAGGGGTCCCGGGGGTCAGGGTGGAAGTTGAGAGTTTTTAAAAGCTTGTGCCATTTTGAGTTCACACACTCTCTCTCTGCTTCCTGCCTGTGGTTCAGGGTGTAGGCTCGCAGGCTCTGCTCCTGCCCCAGCGCCTGCTGCTTGTTGCCACCATGGACTCTGGGGCTGTAAGCCCAAACAAGCTCCCTTTACGCTGCTGTGGTGGTGCTTTATGATGGCAGTAGAAGGCAGTTAATACACCTTTCGGCCAGCGGTGTGCCTCATTCCTTATAGCCTCAGTCTTCAGGAGCTGGGGCAAAGCCATCTGCTCGGCGCAGAGGGAAAATCAGAGGTCAGCGCCAAGCCTTCAACGTGCCCAGTTCTATTCTCTGCAAAAGGCCTTGGGACCAAGCAAAAACACCCCCAATCCAGAGTGGCCCCAAGGAGCAAACGGCAGGGTAGGCGGTGAGCAGTGGATGACCCCAGACTGGGGAGAGGCCTGGGCCAGCTGAGGCCCACAAGGAGGATGCTGCCACTTCATTGCATTTGCTCTGAAGGAGTCTGTAACTCCAAAGACTTCTACTAAATTTGACCTTTCTTTCTCACTGTTGAATTGGTACAGCCAATGTTGATATGATTCATAATTAAAGCCAATAATGCAGAGAAAACTGCCTTAAGCCCCCTAGGGAAGTCTTTGGCTTGGATAGTCCATAAAACTAGAACACAGGCCCTTCCGGAACAGCAGGGTCCTCCGTCCTGGGTACCACTGGGACTCCGGCCTTCTGTCTTTCTGCTGGTAACAGCTCAGTTCTCAATCAAGATAGCCAAGGGGGATGGAGCGGTCCGGGTGCTGACCTCCGTGCTCTTGTTGGCCATTTCTGAGGCAGAATCTGTACTGGCTGGGATGTCATGCTCACTGGGGGACGGAGATCATTGTCAGGTCCCCAAAGACAGGAACAAGGGATAGAGATGATGGGCAAAGTCAGGCCAGGGGCTGGGAAAGCAAGCTCCCACCGGGAGTGTGCTAAAAGGGCGGCTGGGTGAGCCTGGGCCTGGTGATCAGTGGAAACCGGAGGAAAAAGACATTTGATAGCAGACATATCCATAAACACCTCTCCACACAGAATGCTGAAAGCTGAGAATAGCCCGAACAAAGGGCAGGCAAGCCTGTTTCTCCAGCTGCCCCGCCAGGCTGCACGGCGGGACACGGGAGCTCTTGAGACTTCACCTTCAGATCCGTTCTGGTCTCCCCATTTTGAGAGACGTTCCGCCCACCAGATGCCTCTGAATTTGATACGCAGGTAAATAAAGTTACCTGCTCTAGGAAGCTCGCCACAGAACTCCTGTGTCTTGGGAGAGCTGCAGAAAGGAAGCAAAACGGAATTCTTCTGAGACCTCTGGATCTTTCCATCCGGCTCACGCCAGGACAAGATGTCTGTGTTCCTCCAGTCCCCTGACCCTGCTGCCCCAGGACAGGTGTTCACCTAGGGAAGTCCAAGGCCCAAGAGGAAACTTGGGCAGAGGAAAAAGGATGTTTTTATTTCCATCTGACTTCCAGTTGGTAGCAACAATTTCCCCCTCATGTATTGAATGCAGGCGACGCAAGTGGGATTGGTGGGTTGTATCCACAGGCAGTTATCTCTGTGACGTTTGCAGGGAGCTCCATGCTGGTTCCCACAGTAGCTGCTCTGCCCATAATCCCCCACCAACACTGTGAAGGTCCAGCTTTTCCCATGTGCTCACTCATGTTTGCCATCTTTGGTCCTTTGGGTAATTGCTGTCCTAACTGGTGGGCTTGGATTTGCGTTTCTCTGATGGTTCCTGACTCTGGAACCTTGTTCGTATACCTCTTGAGTGTGCACGTGTCTTCTTTTGAGACACTCATTTGGATCATTTGGAGTAAAAAACCCTTCAAATAAAGGAACATCAGAAAGAAATGGCTTTATGAGCCTTCGCTGATGCCGTAAGATGCCGGGACTGGGACATGCTCCTGCAACCAGCAGCTACAGGGTTACAAAGTAGTTAGGAAAATTCCACTGGGCCCCTGAGTCAAGAGCATATTACGGTGAGCAACAGTATATATAAATGTATGTGTGCGCACATGTGTGTATGTGTGTGCGCGCATGTGCATGTTTATTACCCAGTATGTGTGTGTACGTATGTACACATATGTATATATTCCAACACCTTAGGAATACACATGTCTAACCCATGAGGCCCAGTCCCTGGGGAAGGAGAGGGTCACAGGAGAGCCACTCCCGCTCCCTGCCCTGTCTGTGGCATCAGTAGCACTGCATGGGCCAGGCTGGGCGTCCTGTCACAGATAGCAGAATTAGTCACTGAGCCCCAGCCCCAGGAAGAAACTTCTATTCAGACTGTGTTTCCTTTAAGTTCCTCTTAGAGAGACTGTAAAGAACTCACCTGACTTCCCACCACAGGAACTGAGTCCCCGAGTGTGAGGGTTTGGCAGGGTTAGAGTCACCGAGTGTGCCTATGAAGGGACACTCTAGATTGGCCTCAGGGGAGGAGAGCCACCCTAGGTGTGGCAGCACTTTTCCCGGGGTGGTCTCCCAGGGGTGGGTTCCAGGGCTGGATCTCAAGGAAAAGGAACTGAACCACAAGGCCGTCCGTCCCTTTCTGCTCCCTGACAGGGGCGCAGCATGACCAGCCACCGGTAGTCAGCCACTCATTGCTGCAGTGGACTGTCCTCACACCGTGAGCCCAAATAAATCCTTAAGTTACTCCTGTCAGGTTTTTGGTCCCAGCAAGGAAAATGGTGACTAATACGCTGAGGCAATTAACTTAGAAGGAAAAGGTCTCTCAGGAGCCTTCTACCCACTGTCTAGCCGTGTTGCTGTGGTCCTGCAGGGCGAGAGTGTATGACAGAGTCGAATCATTCACTTCATCATAAGCAGAAATGACAGGTCTCCAGAGACGTAAACGCCTGCCTGGCACGAGGCCTCACCTTTGGCTTTGAAGTCCTGGGGTAGAATCCAGGGCCTTGTACAGGCCAGGCCAGCTCCCTAACCCCAGCCCCGAGCTCTGTGATTCTCCTACCTTTGTAATCTCTTCTAATCACAGCTGTAATTAGAGAGCCCTAACCACGCTACTTAAAGTCACCCTCCCCCCACCCTTCCCCCACCTCCCCTCCCCCACCCTCCTCCCTCCCTGCACCCTCCCCTCCCCCATTCCTCCCCCACCCCATTCCCCATCCCCCTACTCACCCCCCCACTCTAGCCCCCTCCCCCTCCCCCCACCCCACCTCCAATCAGCAGGGAACACTCACAGTCCCCAGCCTTGGTTCCTACTTGCTTCTGAGTCAAGTGAGGTTCTTACAAGCTGGGACTTTGTCTGTCTGTCCGTGGCAGTATCTCAAGATCCTGGTTCCTTGATGAATGGGTGAATCAAAATTAAAAAGCCTGTGGGCATAGAACACTTAAAAGATTACATGCGGTGTGCTTGGATTTCTCTCCTGGCTAGTAATAGAGTTCATTGAGAAATTTAGTAGATTGGTCTGCACCTCCCCCCTGGAGAAACTGTTTGAAGTCAGAAGAAACTGCCATATGAAAGCCCCCTCCCCCTCCCCCACCCCCAGCTCCTCAGGCTGCATGAGTCTGACTTTTAGATCTTAGGTAGCTTGCCACTGCCTGGGTGTTCTCCAGTTGCCGCCTGCCCCCCATTTTCTGTCTCTAGAACACTGTGGCTACTGTGGTTTTTGTTGCTGTTTGTTTATTTGTTTGCTTGAGACAGGGTTTCTCTGTGTTAGCCTTGGCTGTGCTGTGTAGACCAGGCTGGCCTCGAACTCACAGTGATCGTCTGCCTCTGCCTCCCAAGTGCTGGGATTAAAGGCGTGTGCCACCACGCCCAGCCTGTGTTCACTGTGTATCCGCCTCTCATGACCTCACCTTGCCCTTGATAGAATGTCACCAACTCTAGGGTCCTCATCCACTTCATCCACTCCTGGAGGGAGCTCAGTGGGCGAGATCAGTGCAGTTCAAGGGACTGAGGTAGACAGTGCAGTAAGACGGAGGCTGTCGTCAGGAGCTCCACAGATTCTGATGTGCCTTTGCTGGTGTCGTCAGTCAGTTGGAGAATAGGAATAGGGTGTGGGTAGTTGTCACCATCTCTTAGTAGCTCAGATGACATCATTTCTACCCCCCTCAATGGCTGAGCACCCCTCCTCACCCGCCACCAGGGCCTTCCTGTTGTCTTGTGTTTGTGGAGACTGATGGATCTGTCAGTTAGGGGGAATCCATAGGCATCCATAGGACAGCAATAGCAGAACAGAAAGAGTTAACCAAGCAGATGGTCTGTGGGTGTGTGGGCCCCTACTGCTGAGGGGTGATTCAAACCTGCAGGCCACCTGGAGGGACTCCAGAGTCTTCAGAGCAGCACTGGCCTCTCCCTGGGAGCCTGGTTCCTCTGGACCTCTGTCAGTTTCTCGAGAAGCAACAGGGACAAAGGTCTGTGAGCAGGCCGGATTGGGACTCTTCAGAGCCAGGCCCAGCTAGCTGTCCTTTCTTTCCACTGTTAGGCTCTTCCCCCCCCCCCACCCCCCCACCCCCAATGGACACTGTGACACTTAGTGCTATAATTGTCCTTTTGCTGGAATCTGAGATCAGCTGGGAGTAGAGCCTCTGGATATTCCTGTGGGAATAATCTTGATTGTGTCCCCTGACTTGAAAAGACCCATCTTAATTGTGAATGAGGCTGTTTCCTGAGGGGGGTATCCTGGGCTGTGTAAACGGGAGAGAGAGCCAAGTAACAACAGCTCGCTTGCAGAGATTTGTTTCTTAACTGTGGGTACGGTGTGGCCAGCTCGTTCCGGCTCCTCGTACCTTGACTCCTGCTCTGATCCCACCCTTGAACCACAGCCAGGATAAAATCTCCCTCCCTCAAGGTGCTTCTGTCAGGGCATTTTTATCACAGTAACGGGAAAGTAAGACAGACAAAGAAGGTACCAGTTCTCCTGAGCTTTCCCTCATGGCAGAGATGCCGCGCCCCCGCCCCCACCCGCCACAGTCCCCCTGCCCCCACGGCCCCCGCCCCCGCCCTGTGCCTCATCCCTGCACATGTGGGGAGTCTGGTATGTGCAGTTCCCTTTAAGTCCCCTCTGATCTTTTACTTGTGAACTCTTTCTTCTTGTGAACTCTCCGTTGAGCAGCACGTCCAGGCTTTCCGTCAACATGCTATTTTTACCCAAACCGCCCATTATTTTCCCCCTGGCTCTTTGATGCTTTTAAGATGTATTTTGCAACGTCAGTTGGGAAAATTGAGGAGGCTGGCATGCTTTTCTGTTGCGCGGTCCTGCAGGGAAGATTCTGAGACATCTGCTAAGGGGCAGCAGATGCCCTCTGCTAGCTGCAGCGGCGACTTGCAGCTTGTCTGGCTCTGGCCCTTCCTCCTGTGTTCCCCTGGTCCTTCCTGTGGACGCTCCGGAGGAAAGAGCAGTCTGTGCTCAGCTCTCTCCTCCTGAGGTGTGTGGGCTCTTTATTGACAAGGCTGCCACAGCTGTACAACCTCTGGGGCTCTCTGCTTCCCCCTGGCCCCATGATCATCAGTAGGGTCACCCACAGATGTTATAGGAGCACAGAAGACACAGTTGCTATGGCAACAGATTTCCCAAGTCAGAGGCCCCCATACCTCTGCTTCTTTGCCCTGTATCCTCCAGGCCAGCTACCTGCTCAGAACGTTCCATCTCTAAGACAAATAGGTACCTAGCCACTGGGGCCAGCCTGGCGGATGGGAGGCCAGCCAGGTATTAAAAGCAGTGTCCCTAGCTGTGCTCTTTTCAGTACACAACAAAAAGCAGCCGGGTCCAGAGTGTCCTGGGAATGTGGAATCAGCTCACTGCAGTTAAAGTGCTCCCCTGCACCCCCCACAGCCACCCCGCCCCCACACACCCCCCTCCCAGGCACTGTCCACCCAAAGCCTAGCAGGTCATAGCTGGGCTACTCTGTCTGTTTCTGATCACCTAAGGCTGATGAGACAGAGCGAGGCGCATTCTTAGCAAAGCCCCTTGTGCTACTGAGGTCACAGTGACGCCATCCTTAGAGGGCGCCCTCTGTTGCATGCCCAGGTGCCAGCACCCACAGTGTGCCTCACAGTCACCTGCGGCTTCAGCTGCAGGGCGTCCTGTTCCCTCTTCTTGGCACTAGGCACACACATGGTGCACACGCATGGCACACACACACGCATGCAGGTAAAACAAAATACAAATTCATCTTAAAATAAAAACTTCTTTTTACCCAGCCCTTCCCTCCTCTCTCTTTCCCCTGCCTCCCCTTCCTCCCCTCCCTTCCCCTGTACTCTATCTCCTCCTCCCACCCCCCCCCTCCATTTTTAGTCCTTGCTTCCCTCCTGTTTCAGTCCCGTTCTCTGGCCACCCTTCCCCTCCCCTCTCTTCTCTTCCTCTTTCTTTCCTTTTTCTCCCCTACTCCCCCCTCCTCACCCCTGCCTCTCCTCTGCTCTCCCTTCTTCTTTTCCCTCCCTCTCCTCCCTTCCCCTCTGCTCTCCGCCCGCCCTTCCTCTTTCTTGCTCTCCTCTCCCCTCCCCTCCTCTCTCCTCCCCTCCTTCCCCCCTTCCTTTCATGTGCTAGTTTGGGGCCCAAGCTTAGGCGAGTGCTCTACCCACTAGGCTGCATTTCCAATCCTCTTTTCTCTTCAGTTTCATTCGAGCATTTGATCTGATTTTTGTTTGCTTGTTTCTGCACTTTGAAACGTAAATTATACTTGTTGTTATTTTTTTATATATAATAAGAGCCTGTGAGTCTATAATACATGTTTAAGATATGTTCAAGAGCACAGACAGCAGCAGGAGAGCTGAAATTACCGTGCTTAGTGTTGGGGGCAGGAGGCGGACCGAGGCCTCTCTCCCAGCCCTGGAGGCTCAAGGCGGACTAGAGTTGGAGACTGGGTCTTCACTGGGGCACCTGGATTAGGATTAGGTCTCTGTGGTGGCGCCAATATATGAATGGGAGAATATAGACACAGGGACACCAATATATGTAGGCTGAAGCGAAGAGCCAGACAGCACAGATGGCCACCTACACACTAGGGAGAGAACTGGGGACTGACGACCCTGACCTCCTCAAAGGACCCAAATTGTTGACATAGTTGTGTCACACTATGGCTTGCAGAGCTATGATAAAA
Source organism: Acomys minous (assembly GCF_964271855.1). NCBI lineage: Eukaryota > Metazoa > Chordata > Mammalia > Rodentia > Muridae > Acomys > Acomys minous. Next base: position 2,822,199 of record NC_140492.1, read on the forward strand.
ATAAATGCTGCCCACGTCTCACCCTAGCGCCAGCCCTGGGGACAGAACTAGTGCTCACAAGACATGGGAGGTTGGATTGAAAGGAGCAGAAGCAGCGAATGTAAAACCAGCAGAGCATGTTAGCATGTGAGTGTGCATGTGTATGCATGTGTGGATGCATTTGGTGTTCAGCACAACCACAGACGCCCAACACCTGTCAGCTTTTGGCAAGGCTGATCCCAAAGCTGTCCTTGAAACTCACTGGCCAGGAGAAATGAGTTATCTGGACAGCAACCGTAGACCCAGCAGGAAGGCTGAGCTCTGAGCCTCCCAGTCCCTGCTTCGAGATGCCTCTTTTCCTCCTGTATTTCTTCACTGCAGAGGGAAGGAGGGCCTGGCTTTTGGTCACCTTCAGAATCTCAGAGGCTAGCATATTGCTGATAGATAATGCACCTGTGGCTGAATGAACACAGAAAAATGAATGGAAATTCATCAGACTGCTAAGCAAACCTTGGGTAGCTTAGGAAGCCGGGACCCAGCATCCTACAGACTCTGTCCTGGGACCCTTGGGTGGCTTAGGAAGCTGGGACCCAGCATCCTACAGACTCTGTCCTGGGACCCTCGGGTGGCTTAGGAAGCCGGGACCCAGCATCCTACAGACTCTGTCCTGGGACCCTCGGGTGGCTTAGGAAGCTGGGACCCAGCATCCTACAGACTCTGTCCTGGGACTCTTGGGTGGTTTAGGAATCCAGGACCAAGCATCCTACAGACTCTGTCCTGGGACCCTCGGGTGGCTTAGGAAGCCGGGACTCAGCATCCTACAATCTAATCCACAATACAAATGTGCTGCCTCAGGAACTGAGCTCTCTGGGTAAGAGGATGATGTGCAGGTGTAAGCGTGCTACAGAGTGGTGCTGCAGAGCACGCCAATCATGGACAGGAAAGATAGATGCTGCTGCTCAGACACTCAGAGAAGGAGGTATCTCTGGGCATCAGGCCACCTAGATCCCTCTGCAGCTCCCAGCTGTAATCTGCACGCCAGTCATGACAAGTCAGGAGCTATTGGTGGACTAGGGTGTTCATCTCTCTAGGCCTTAATTCCCACATCTGCAAAATGGGCACAGTAAAACCTCCCTCTCGGTATATATAATGGGATGGCAGATGAAAGCGAACTTTGAAAATGGCATGGTCACTAATTATGCACTTACTTTATGATAAAAATATGTCTTCCAGCCCCAAAGGGGATGGAGTCTCAGCGAACCAGATAGCGTTTTCAGAGCCAGGTTAACTCTGGAGGTGACTGCAGCTGACACACAATCCTTTCTCCTCCAGAGCTCATGTCTCAGGCTTAGGTTTGTCTAGCGTGCGGCCTCGTTGCTCCGTCTTCCACCCAGCCCATGTCTCCCTGGTCCACTGCACTGCACGAATTCACGCCTCTGATCTGCTGCGTCATGTGATCACACGCTGAGCCCTGGTTCTACATCTGAAGAGATCAGAGCTGGACATGTGGAAACTGCTTGTGGGAATTGTCTTTGGCAATCCTCAGCCCCTGTGCCAACTGAACACGGCTTTGGGAGGCAGGGAGGGGACAGTTACTCACGGCGCCTGGGACAAAAGCCATGTCAGTTCCAGTTGCAAAGATGTGGTCATACAAGCTATGCCCAAAAATGGTCTTTCCCCAGTGTCGGATTTCAAGCAGGACTCACATGGTTGAGCTCCACCCACGAGTTACAAAATGCTTTCACAACCGGGGTTTCCCCTGCCAGGCTTTGGGGCTCACCCTTCTGTTCTGCTCTGAAGGAGCTGACAGATCAGCATCTGGCACAGATGAAGAGAACCAGTGGTCATGGGTAATTTAAAATGCAAACCAAGGGCGGAGGAGAGAGGAGCAGGGCGGCTGAAGGAGGCCCTGTGTGACATCTGCGCTAGTAGTGCTGGTGAGCCCTCTTTAAAGTTACAATAACTAATATTTTTATTTAAAGAAAAATGTATACAGTATATTTTGATCACATTCCTCCCCTAAACTCTTCCCAGGTCCTCTCTTCCTCCCTATCTACCCAACTTCCTGTTCTTTCTCTCTCTCAAAGCAAAAACTGAAAATCAAAAGACAAACTGGGGGGGGGGCGGAGCCAACAGGACCCCCCCAAAAAAGTCAAAACAAATAATGTGCCCTGCCCCTCCCCCAACAAACCCCATGGAGTTCGTTGGTGTTGGCCAAGCACTCCTGGGCAGATAGCTTCCTGGTTAGGGGTGATGCTCTGTGTTCTTCCTCCTCTGGGTGCTAGGATTTCTGTCTGGTCCTAACCTGTGCAGGTCTCGGGCATGAGTTATCTGTATCAGTCCTGCTGTGTCTGGAGTCATGTGCTCCCTCTGGCTCTTAAAGTCTTTCCACCTCTGCTTCCACACAGATCCCTAAGCCTTGATGGGAAGGCCTTGATAAAGGCATATCACTCTCTGCACATCATGTAGTCGTGGGTCTCCGTGTTAATCCCCATCTACTGCAAGAAGCAGCTTCTCCGATGAGGCTAAGAGACGCTCTGATCTGTGGGCAAAGGAGCTTGTCATTAGGCTACATTTTATTGCTAAGGTCTGTGAGAAGAATAACAGTAATTGCGTTTTTCCCTAGGCCCATAACCAATATAGCCTCGGGTCCTTGGACACTTTACCCAGTGTCACGTATGAGGTATAAATTTCATCCCACTTAGTGGGCCTTAAATCCAACAAAACTGCTTGGTTGTATCCCAATAACATCTGTGCCACTATTGCACCAATATATCAGACAGGCAACTTTGTTATGCCCATAATTTCAAGAGACTCCCTGAACAGACCACCCAAGAGCCGAGTCCAAATGCAGTGGCAAGGAAGTCTTTAATGCAGGCTCGAACCAGGGGCACACCTCCAATGCACTGACGCAGCAGATGCAAGGAAGCAGCCTCGAGTCTCAAGTGAGAGGGGTTTTTATAGGGTTTAGACAAAGAAATGGGTTTTACAGGATATGACTGGATGGTGTTTGGGCAGAAAAGCTACAAGCAGGGAGTTTCAAGCCTTGGCGATTCATGGTTAGGTAATAGGTGTAGGTGCGAGTTGGCCTATAGAAAAGATTGCTTGAAGCAGTTACGGGGCGTTAGGAACTTTGGAACTTTGGCCTTTGGAGCTTTGGTCAGCTTGACCAGCAGAGAGTATATTTGGACTTTCCCAAGGTGAGCTGATTGCATTGCTAGGGAATATTTTTCTGTTTAGGCTAGTTTGTGGTTTTATTGGAATCTGGGTTCAGCCCTTGGCTAAGTTTAACACAAAATGGAGTTTCTTTTTCAAAATGGAGTTTGTCTGGTCCTTTCAACTTATTGCTGTAGGCTGAAGGCTTTGTAGTGGGGTGGTAGTGGTGGTTGCTGTCCTCCGGTGGTACATCAGTCAGTCCTGGTGAAGCTTCCAGTTGTACAGCGTCTCGATTTCCTTATGTTTGATGACGTAAGTAAGCTGCGACATCCCCAATAGGGCCTTACCACCGTGCCATGGATAACAATCAATAGCCTTTGCAATAGCCTGTGATTTTATGGGGGGAGGAAGAAGAGTGTCCAGGAAACCCATTTTTTTATGGCTCAAGAAGACATACCCCATTGCTGGCACGGGAGACTGTACTTGGCAGTGTAGGGTGTCCAGCTGGGGCGGCAGTGTGGGGCGTCCAGCTGGGGCGGCAGTGTGGGGCGTCCAGCTGGGGCGGCAGTGTGGGACGTCCAGCTGGGGCGGCAGTGTGGGACGTCCAGCTGGGGCGGCAGTGTAGGGTGTCCAGCTGGGGCGGCAGTGTAGGGTGTCCAGCTGGGGCGGCAGTGTAGGGTGTCCAGCTGGGGCGGCAGTGTGGGACGTCCAGCTGGGGCGGCAGTGTGGGGCGTCCAGCTGGGGCGGCAGTGTGGGGTGTCCATCTGGGGCGGCAGTGTGGGACGTCCATCTGGGGCGGCAGTGTGGGGGTGTCCATCTGGGGCCGCAGTGTGGGGTGTCCATCTGGGGCGGCAGTGTGGGGTGTCCATCTGGGGCGGCAGTGTGGGGTGTCCAGCTGGGGCACTGACTCACCCGTCCTATCACTATATAGTCACTCCATTTAAGTTCCTTTCACGTATATATGTATTTTGGGGGAGTTTCTAGAGTAGTAGGTTTCCATATGGCTTTACAGAAGTGTGAGTTAGTGTTAGCTGACCCCCGCCCCCCACCCCCCACCCCCATCCCCTCCTGTCTCCTGCTCCCTCTCCTCCCATCTCATCTCCCTACTCCTTTTACCCCCTTTTATCTCTCTTTAGCAGTATACTCTATTTCTCTTTTCTCTGAGGACTCCCTACCCCCACCACTGGTCCCTCACTATCTACCTCTGTGGTAATTCAGTGGATCACACATATCGAAAGCTTAAAAGATAGCATCCACACATAAGGGAAACAAAGTGCAGTGTCAGTCTTGTCTGGGTGTCCTCACCCAGGATGATATTTTTTCCCTAGCTCGATTCATTTGCCTGAACGTTTCATAATTTTATTTTTATTGGCAGCTACAAAACATTCTATTATGTAAATATTCTGGATTTTCATGATCTGTTTATTAGTTGATGGGCATCTAGGCTGTTGCCAGGTTCTGGCTGTTATGAATAGAGCAGCCAGGAACATACACAAGGACGCATCTCTATAGTGAGACACAGAGTCGCCTTGGTGTACAAACAAAGACAGCGTGGCTGCATGCTGTGTTAGATTGATTTTCAGCTGGGATTTGGACACAAAACACGCGGCTGAGGTGCCCATTTGACCAGGGTGAACCTGGTCCCCAGGTTCCTCCAGCATCCCTTGGTCCCTGCCTGTTTACAGGGCACGGCTGGCATACCAGGCACTCCAGGCTGAGCTTTCCTGCCCAGGGTCTGGGACTCCCCTCTCCCAGAAGCTCTTCCCTATATAACCTAGACATCTTGTGCACTCTTCTCTCTGTCTCTGTTTCTCTGTCTCTCTGTCTTTCTCTCTCTGTCTCTCTCTCTCTGTCTCTCTCTTTCTGTCTCTGTCTGTCTGTCTGTCTCTCTCTCTTTCTCTCTCACACACACACACACACAGTGCACTTTCTCTCCGCCCACCCCACTTTTCTGTCACCTCCTGCATGGCGACTTCACTAATCTAACCCCCTCCTGTGAAGTCTGTGAACTCACCCAAGAGCTGCCCCCAATATCCCTGAATTTATATACTCTAATTTGCCTTGAATTGGCTCACTTGGTCAGCAGAGACAACCTACCACCCTCTAACGCTGACGCTATGGTTGTTTTACGATGAATAAGCGTTGCCCTTTCTTCGTCATGTGCTGTCATTTGTTTTACTGATGTTGGCCATTCTGGCTGGGGTAAAATGAACTCTCAAAGCAGTGTTTAAATTATACTCCGCTGACGGCTAAAGATGTTGAGCGTTTCTTTGAGGCTTCTCACCCGTTTGTGTTTCCTCTTTTGGGAACTCTCTACTTAGTTCTGCACTTCATTTTTTAATTGAGTTGTTTGTTTCCTTGAAGCTCAGGGTTTTTGTTTGTTTGTTTGTCTTTTGTTTTTTAATTCTTTGTATAGTCTAGGTACTAAACTTCTATGAGATGTGTAATTAATTGGTAAAGACCTTTCCCCATTCTGTAGGCTCTCGCTTTGCCTAAGGGTGTCCCCCTGTCATAAGAAGCTTTTCAGCTTCGTGAAGTCCCATTTATTGGTTGCTCAGTTTTAATGCCTGCACTATCAAATCCTAATCAGAAACTCTTCCCTGGGCCAGTGAGTTCAAGCCCATTCCTTGCTTTCTCTTTCTATCAGATTCAGGGTACCTGGTATTCTGGTGAGATTCTTGATCCATTCGGAGGTGAGTTTTGTGCAGGGTGATAGATACGGATCTATTTGCTGTCTTCTATGTGCAGCTACTAGGTTGGGCCAAGACTATTTGTTGAAGATGCTGTCTTTTCTCCAGTATCTGTCTGGCTTCTTCATCAAAAATTGTGTGTCTATTAGTACGTGGAGTTATATCTGGGTCCTCAATTTAATTCCATTGGCCAATATGTCTTTTTATGCTAACAGGGTAGTCAAGGAGCAGTGCAAGTCTAGAGTGAGGGAATTAACTTCTTGTCTCACTGTTTTTCTCACTTTGTAGCTCCGGCAAGCCTGGAACCTTATATGCGGAGTAAGATGGCCTTGAACTTCTGATGACCCTCCTGTCTGTGCCTCTTGAGTTTTAGGATTGCTAGGTGTGCGCCACTGTCCTCGGCTTTAATCTCGTTATTTCCTCACCATGGAGAGGGTCTCAGCTTTGAGTATGTTAAGAAAAATATGAGAGACTAGTGAAATGGACCAGTGGATGAAAGCGCTTGCTGCCGATGACCTAAGTTTGATCCCCAAGACCCACATGCTGGAGGGAGAGGACTGGCTCTTTCACATGAGCACTGCTGCATGTGCTCTCTCTCTGTCTCTCTCTGTCTTTCTGTCTCTGTCTCTGTGTCTCTGTCTCTGTCTCTCTCTCTCTCCCCCCTGTCTCTCTTCCTCCCCCATCTCCCACTCTTCCCCTCCAACATGTATGTGTGTCATATAACTTTAATAAAATGTTAAAGGAAAAAATGACTTTCCTACATATACAAGTTCCCTTTTCTTCTTTGGCAAATTTTATTTTTAAAATATCAAATTTAAATCAGTCACAAACATAAAACATCTGAATTGGTAACATCTTCATAGATGACTAATTACCTTTGTAATAAAAGGATTGTTGGTTCATTCGTAGGCTTGGCATAGAAATTTCACAGTCATGCTAGAAAAAAAAAAGCATCATTTTCTTATACCTTTGAGGAAAACACTAGAATTAGCATGGAATACGCCTAAGAAATATTTTTCTAAGTGACTCAAGTGCTGAGGACACAGCTAAGTGTTCAGTTCTTGCCCAGCAAAGGCAGGGGCCTGTTGTTAATTTAATTAATTAATTTATTGTGCGCCCATGCCATAGCACATGCACTAAGGTCAGAGGCCAACTTTTAAAAATTGGTTCTCTCTTGCTGTGTGTTCTGGGGATTGAACTCTGGACACTGGGTTTGGGAGACACATGCTTTTTAGCTGCAAAGCCATCTCCAAGGCCCTGAGGGACAGTTCTTAGACTGTCCTCAGTCCTCAGATGTCTGTGTGTTGAAGGCTTGATCCCCATCAGGGCCTGGTGAGACGTCTTCAGGGGTCTTCAGATCACAGAGAGCATACCTTTGCAGGGGCCTCTGGGCTCTGGCCTGGTCTTTCTCCCCTGTTCTCTGGCCACAAGGCAGGCAGTTCTGCTGTGCCAAAAGCTGTCACCATGAAGTGTTGGCTCACCATAGTTGCCTAGCCCTGCAGCCAGCTGACCAGGACTGACACATCCCAGTGTGTGAAACCAAGTACATGGGTCTTTTTCTTTATAAATAGATTATCTCAAGTATTTTGTTTTAGTCACAGAAAACTAACACTTTTATTAAATAGATAATTATATTCAATACGATTCAGTACTGTCAAACTTTGAGGCAAAATACACTATTTTTCTTAGAAGGCTTAGGATTGCAGTGGTATATCATGAAGGAACAAGGAAGGAGTTTTCAAATATTTGTTTAAGTAAAGACGTATCCTTGTTAACTACAGAGGGGTGAGATGGAGACAAAGACACTAGGTTACAGGGATCTGGGGCATATTTGCCCACCTCTACCACAGTCTCTCCTTTCCACAGTGGCTCTCAGAGTATGGTCCTAAGTCTCCTGAGGTTTCTGAGACACTCTCAGGGCTATCCATAAGGTAAAAACATTGCATAACAATACTAATCTACTTATTCTTTTTCACTGTGTTGGCCTTGGTGCAAACACAAACGTTATTAAGACTCCTGGTGCCTTTTCAGAGGTCAGAGCAGACTGCATGCCATTGCTTTCTTCATGACATTGTGAAGAAAAAGAACACCCCTTACAAAAAAAGTCACACATGAGAATAGATTTGATGAAGGAGTTAAGATTCATTTGCTCACAGGACAGACCTCATTTCAACTCTGTAATAGAAGTCTGCTGCATTCTAAATAAAGTGTGGTTGACTGTCCCAAAGAAATCCAGCCATGTTTGAGTTGCCAGCTAAACTAACCACCTGCTTCTGCCTCCCTGAGTTCTGGGATTAAAGGCATGCATCACCATGCCCAGCTAAGGTTAAACTTTCAATAAGAAATCTGTATATGAGTGGAAACTTTTCAATCACTTCTCCCTGACAGGGCAGCCTTGCTAGGGCCACAGGGGAAGAGGATGAACTCAGGCCTGATGCGACTTGATGAGTTGGGGTGATGGACAGGGAGGCGCCCCTTTTCTGAGGAATAGGGGATGATGAGACTGGGAGGAGAGGAGGGAAGGGGCTACAATGGGACAGTAAAATGAATAAATTAATAATAATAATAATAATAATAATAATAATAATAATAATAATAGAATTTGTATATGTCATTGTGAGACTGATAAGCTTCCTGAAACTTTTCTATAAAAAACAGAGAGTGATGCTAAGTCCAGTCACCCACTGACAGTGTCTGCTAAACTGTGTCATCATTTGAAGAGGTATTTTCCAAATAATAAATGCAGATTCTCAAATCACACATGGGCAAGGATCCAAGATAGACTGACTTGGTAGGATGCAGTAGAGGAAGCTTACTATGTGCTCCATCTGGCCACAGTTCACCTCTCCACTTGCTTCCACGAACAATGTGTACTGTATAGACCATCCACAATATCTGACACAGCGTTGAATGCTCTTTCTTGACTTGATTGTGAATTTGTTAGGCCTGACTTTATATATTCACCAAGACAGAAAAGCCCGAATGTTGTGCAAACGTAGGAAACAATGTTATAATAAATCTGAAAAAAGAATCTTAAGTGCTATTATGCTAATATATGGGTGATTTTGAAATGAAAATTCTAAACATTAAAAATTGTATTTGTCCGCATGTCTGTACACCACATGCTTGCATGGCCACAGAAGTCAGGAGTGTTGGGTTCCCTGAAAGTGGGGTCATAGGCGGTTATGAGCTTCCAGGTGGGGTGCTGAGAACCAAACCTAGGTCCTCTGCAAGAGCAACAGGTACTCTTGAACTGCTGAGCTCTCTTAATTTCAAAAAATTTCATGTGTACTATGATAAGCAGGGATGGCTAGGGACTGGCGTTCCACTAGCTCCCTGGAGGTTATGGGGCACCAATTCCAGCCCCTGCTGAGTCTGTGGTAAGACTGTCACAGTTGAGTATGGGTTCACAGTGTCCTTGTGACACTGTGGAAATGTCCTGGGAGCCAGAGCGAGGACTGATCAGTCGCTCTGAGAACCGTGAGGGAAATGGTGCTGTGGCTGCACATGGCGAAGGTGCCTCCAGTTCAGACCCTAGCATGTCTCCAAACTTCTGTTGCAATCCTCTCCTGGGTAGAGGCCTAACTGTAAACAGCTCTTTGCTAACTCCTTGAGCGAGGGCTCAGTGGATCCCGCTTTGTGACTAGCTTAGTGAGCTGCAGACTAGACGGTCATGTCATGCACACCAGGGTACAGACTGAGCTCAAATTCTCCTCTGCATCACTCCTGGAGGGGAAAAGGCTATTACAAGGAACCGACATTACAAAGAGGCATTGGCATAAACCAAATCTTTATTATTTGAGAGAGAAAGAGAGAGAAAAAAGGCCAAATTATAAAACCTTCATACTTAAGACCACACCGAAGACTTCTAAGGACGTCTGTAGTAACCGTTAGATTCAACCATCTTCCATCTTGGCTGACGCAACTCAGGCTAAACATGGCAGTTTCATGTGGCTCAACCGTACAAGCTGACCAATGGCTGAGCTTTGAGAGGAGCGTGCTCTTAGTCCCAAGTCTGTTTACATTGTAGACAGACGTCCCAGCGACAATCAGGTCCCTGTGCTTAACCACAAAACATTTTTTTTCCTTCTGGGCATGCAGGCCAAGACATCCCAGGATGGACAGCAGGTCCCAGCTGCTCCTGGGTCCCTGTGTAGTCTGGTGGTAATGATGACTCTGCCAGTGTCACCAGCTGGCCAGGGGCCGCCCTGCTGGTAAAAGGTGAAGCCCATTCGCTTTTGAAACCAAGTGACTGCATGAAAGCGCGGGGGCAGGGTGTCTCATGGTGGAGTTAACTCTTCACCAGATTAAGAGCACCCCACAAAACACTCCCCGTCCTGCTGGCCCTGTCTGTGCTTCTGGGTACCCACGCCAGGAAAAGAAAAGGAGCAAACTCTCTCAGGGCGCAGAGCAGAAGGCAGCGCATGCAGCCCAGACGGTAGGAAACATGGCAGGTCAGCAAGGCGGGGAGCGCCACGCTCAGTTAGGGTCAAGGCTGATAGGAGGTCTCTCCCGACTGCCCTCAGCCCCGCCCAACATCTCTCCCTTTACACAAGCTAAGATAAAAATAAAGCTTTCGTACAAATTACAATTTTTTTCCAGTGAGTTACTTTTTGCAGTAAAAATAGCTGCTACATAAATCCCTCTGATCTCTGAAAAGGAGTCATAGATTTCCAAAAATAGTCTTCTTATTGTAGTCACACAAAATACCTTGAGGCGAAGGAAGGAAACGACCAGGGGGGTTGGGGGGGAGGGAAGGGGATTTGCCTGGGAAACACAGTTACGCCAAAAAAATAAAATACATTTGTGTATAAACCGACTTAAGGCATGCAGGGAAGTGGAGAACATGTGCCATTTGTCAAGAAAAATACTGCTTTACAGCGTTACAGTCCAGAAGAAAGTAGAGAGGCCAGATGTGCCCTCAAATAATAACATTAAGTTTCTTATATAAAAAAAAATCCCAATATACAAAGTCCTGGCCAGATAATGAACAAGTCAGAACCCCAACAACAACAACAACAAAACAAAAGTAAAAACCAGGGTCATCCCTCAGACCCTATTCCTGTTGGTAAATAAAACAAAAACAGCGTGTTATGGTTTCTCTCGGTTGGCCCCCTAAGAGATTAAATCTGTGTAAAATGGCATTCCTATGTACTAGTGAGGAAATGCATACCCTATCAGGTGTCTGCATTCTTGATTCAAACAAGTTATAATTATATACTTTAAATACAATATACAACGTCTGTTAAATAGAACTGTTGGAGGATTCTGACAATTATAAGATACAGTAATATGTACAAACTGACTTCTTTAATGGAGCAGTCGCTGCCTTCCACCTCTCTCTCAAGGGGAGCTGGCTTTTGCAGCGTCTGCTACTCCTGGCGGCAAAAGGCCATAGGAAAAGCAATGTTTCCCGGTGGTGTCTGTGCACCCACTACATGCTGGCTCCCTGGAGCATCTCAGAGAGCTGCAACGACAGTGATCTGCACCTGGCCTGCTTGGCAGCACGGTGACGTCCCAGAGCCTTTTCCTTCCCAGGTCTCCACAGGATGGAGGAGCCGCGCCAGTTTCCACCACAGGGCAGTTAGGCTTGTGGAAGAGGCATGGGATGAAAGAAGGCCACAGCTGCTTGGCGACGCTCCCAGAGGGTTCCATCCTGCCCTCCCATGGGTCTTTGGAGCAGTGGGTCCCCAGGCCCCGGGGCCAGCTCAGGGCAGTCCTGAGGACCTCAGTCTTCTGTGTCGGGCTGGACGCCGAGGATGGCGTGCAGTTCCTCAGGGGTGAAGCCCAGCAAGTTCTGCAGGTCACACACGAAGCGGTACACGTAACGTTTGCCTGAAGTCTTGTGGATAATGTTTTTGTCATAGTAGTAGCGCAAACCCCGGCTTAGCTTCTCATAGTTCATCTTCGGCTTGTTTTTCCTCTTCCCCCACCGGCGGGCCACCTTTGGGAAGACACAGAGAAGCGAGAGTCACCTGCGTCCACTCACATTCAAGAACCGGACAGTCACAGGGACCTGCAGATAGTCTGCCTGGGTCACTTTAAATGCGTGCAGATGTTTCTCTGTACAAGGGCTGGTGATGTCCCTGCCCCCAGCTCCATCTCAGCAAAGCCTCCTAGGCCACCACTTGGAACCAGGAGTACCTTGAGGGACGTCTGCTCTGGACTGTCCTCCATAGTTCTTATTTCAATACCTGCCCCACTCTCTTGTATTCCCAGGCTGGCCAGGATCTCACTGTGTAGCAGAGCATGACCTTGACGTTATCATCCTTCCAGCCTCTGCTTCCTCCAACTCCCCCCTCCCCCCCAACCCCTCACCCAAGTGCTGTGATTCCAAGCACGCACCCTCACACCTGACGTATGTGGTTCTGGGGACGGAGCCCATGGCTTCGAGAAAGCTAGGCAGCCACTCTGCCAGCTGAGACACGTTCCAAGCCATGTGATAGCTGAAGACACTATTCTGGCCCATGAGACATATGTACTCCCCCGGACACAGACAGGGCGACAGATCACATTACGTGCGTGTACCACTGGCATCACGCCTGCCAAAGCCTTCTCCGTCAGGGAGCCCCCAACCCTGAAGGCTGCCTGGCTGCTATGAGCCTTGTCTAACCAGGGACAAAGGTGAACTCTCCCACCCCCCACCCCACTTAGAACTTGCTGAGCGTCACCAAAGAGCCTCTGACAGACAATGCCCACAGAGGGCGGGCACTGCCCGTAGGACACCAGGCCCACTCAACGACAAGGCAGTGGCTGCAGTTCAGCTAGCCTAAGAGTCAGGGAGGGCTGTTGCTGGCTCTATTGACTTTCCCTGTACCCAGGGTCGGTTTTAGAGCCCAGTGTGATGAATCAGGGTTGACAGGACAAGTGGCCATACCTCATCAGGGTCAGCGAGCTTGAACTCCCATCCGTCCCCTGTCCAGCTGATGAAAGATTGACAGGACTTGTCAGAGAGCAGCTCCAGAAGAAACTGCCACAGCTGGATTGGTCCACTTCCTGGGGGTAAAGGGAGGCAAGCGAGTTACATGGGGGTTGGGGGTGAGTGTCTGAGATCAGCAGCAATCTGACCCTCCCAGTGACCAGGCTACTTTGAGAAGCCCACTGGCCATGTTACTGATGTTCAGATGGGGCCTCGGGGTGCCAGAGCCCTCAGGAAACAACAAGTTAATGATTAGGAGCCACAGTGCTCTCCCCTCCCTACCCACTACTCTTCCAAGAGGGCGGCTTAGCCGAGCCTCTCTCTGGGCTGCTGTTTGTCCTTTGGGGAGGGGGATCCAGGGCCAGCCACCCTCATCAGCACCATCCCTCCTGCCCTTTAAGGCTTCCCTGTGTGGGAGCCTTAAGAGTTCATTTCTGGAAATACCCAGTGAGCCTGGGGTGGGTACTCGAGGGCAGTTTCGTCACAGCCACAGCCCTCATGACCGTAAGCAAACCATATCGTGAGACTTGTTTGCCTGCAACACACCCACGGGTGACCTACGCTGACAGCTGCCTGTGTTTGCTACGTGGGCACTCAGAACCACCACTCTGAGAAAGAGGCTTGCTGTAGCCCCGTCTCCCTTAAGGATGTACAGCGACTTGTCTCGGGGTCCCTGTTACACTTTATGGGAGAGAAAAAAAGGAGATTTGACCCCAGGCTGTCACCTTGCCCTCTCTGTGCTTTGGGGAAGCAGAGAGATCTCAGACTGAACCAGGCTGAGCTGATTCACTTGGGCGGCCTCTTAGGCTTGTCACCTCTGACCCGATGTCCCAGTGGGTTTCCACACTACCCATGCTAACACCGCAGACCACAGGCTAACCAACAAAGATTACTACTATTTCCTTCCAGGTATACACTGCTAATGCTGGAGGGGTGGGGGTGGGGGGGTTCTTAGCAGTTTCTGGATTCCTAGGTATCAAAGCAGCCTTAGCTTCAAAGCCCTTTATGGATTCTTGTACTTTTATGCAGCCATTTGTTTTTGATGGTAAAAACAAAACAAAACAAAACAAGAAAAACCCATGGGCCCTCATTTTAATCTCATATTTAAAAAAAAATTTTTTTTTAAAAACCACAGTGGCTTCTTATGGCCAGCATATGAAAAGAAGCTCTATTTAAAGGCATCTGAAGCAATGAAAATGAATATTCTCGGTATTTTTGCCCCAGTTTTGAAATTGTCTGGTTCTAAAAACAGCTTTAAGGTGTGTTCTGTGCCTAGAGGAGCCCCCTCACCCTCGTCCACGGTGGCTTTGGAGGCCAAGAGAGGTAGGTAAACAGTGCTGCTATCCCCGGAGCCAGCTCCTGCCCTTCCCCTGACCAGTTTACATTCCTGGAGATCCAGAGTGTGAGTCAGAGCCAGGGCCAGAGTCTGTCCCTTCTCCTACCTCTCCGCCTCCTGTCCCAGGTAGAGAGGGTGTGGCCTGGGGGTTGGCCCCCACCCCATGAGATCCCAACGGGAACACTACAGAAAGCCCAGCCTTGTGGGAGTGTATCACAGGCAAATTTACACAAGGCCCAGGTAAGCACAGGGTGTGCTGCAGTCACACAGGAGCCCACCGGGGGCCCGAGTGGACACTCACCAGTGAAGCCGGCCAGCACTGCTGCAGGAATAACCGGTTTGCCTTGCTCCACTGGGTCACTCCTCTCCTGGATGTAGTCCTTGAAGGACATGGTGGGCTTACTGAGGCAGAGTGACTGGCTGCAGTCCTCCTCGAAGCTCTCGAAGGAAGGCACCCGCTGCACATCCAGCAGGGACGACTGGCTGTTCCAGGAGCGCAGCAGCGAGTCAGAGCTCTCGAAGCTGTCCCCGCCGGTCTCCGGAGAGTCGTGCTCCTTGGGCTTCCCTGGTGGAAACGACCGGAACAATGCTGAGACCCTTCAGGGATGTGCCATGGGTTCGGCAGCACTGTGATCCCAAGCCCTGTGTCACCGTTGCCAACCACTGCCAACCATCCCCCCCACCCCCCACGGAGCTATGCACGCAGCCGGTTCAGCAGCGTCTGGACCCCACTCCCGGCACTCCGCAAACCAGGTGCTAATTTCTTGGGACAATTTTATGTGCCGATAAAAGCCAGCACAAGAATGGGTAAGATGTAGCTTCGTAGGGTGGGACACTATACAACCAGGAAAGAGAACACAGACAAAGACCAGATGTGAAAGAGGAAACCCCAAAAGAAAACAAAGCCCATTTGTGTAAAAATCCCAGGACGCAAAACAAAAACAAAACCCCAATCTGTGATGACCGAGAAGGAAAACCAGCAGCTCTTGTAAAGAGGGCTGGGGAGATGTAGGAGGAACCTCACAGATTGCTAGAAACTTCTGCCTCCAGGTGGACTGCTGCAACACAGGTGTTCACGCCCTGTGAGTACAGCCAGAGACGTGTGGACCGTGTACGTTCCATCCTCACGGAGGAATGTGGCACGTTCCCATGTGTCTCAGCTTCACCACAAGGAAGCCAGTCAAAAGCTGCTAAGCTGCTCGCCTACAGGGCCTGGAGTAGGACTTCAAACAGGTTGTGACCCTGCTGTTTGGAAAATCACGTGGAAGGCAGCCCAGCCCTTTAACCTCCTTCTCTGGCGGCAGAAGGCGGGATGTGCTTACCAAGCATCTCCCACCCTCAATGGCTTCCAAGACCAAAAAAAAAAAAAAAAAAAGCAAAAAACAACAACAACAACAACAAGAAAAAACAAATAACCTTATTCTAGAATGTTCTCTTACCGGAACCATTGGTGAGCAAGTTCAAGTTGCCACCGGGGAAGTCCTGGCTGACGGAACAGTAATTGACACTGACGGTATTGAGCCGGGACTTGGGCAACATCTGGAACTCCTGCTCAGAGCCAAGAGCTGCCGGCGTGGCAGACGGCGGGCACATGCTGTCCAGGAGGCTGTCTTTGGGGTAGCTTTGTGCCTGCATCCCGTACGGAGCCTGCTCCATGCCAAAGCCTGAACACAAGGATGAAATCAGATTAGAAAACACTTTATAGAGCAGTGTTGACTCCCAGAGATGAAAGGAGCCACTTAAGCAATGCTAAGTTTTCCAAGGGCCACATTAAAAACCCAAGGAACAGGAGGAGTTAATTTTCCATTTTAAGTGACCCCGCACAGCAGTGGTCGCCTCAATATATAAACAATCCCCTAGCCCATCAAGGAATAGTTTACTCTCTTGGTTTTATCTTAGACCTCTGAGTATGGATGAGTCAGAGTCGTAGGTTCTCGTTAACACATTTCACGTGGATCTGGCATGGTTCAGCTGCTTAGCGGATCAATACCCATGTGCAGCACCCACCACAGGAGGGGTGTAGGTCCAGGCTACCCAGGAGGCTGGAGAGACTACAGCCGGAGATCTAAGGCACAGCCCACGAGACTGACCTAATGTATTGCTGTTGATCCAATGAGGGACTGCGTTGAGGTGCGAGTTTTCTTCATATTGGTCTTCTGTCTTTTCTTGGTTCTCTGAAAAAGAAGACACAGGGGACACTCAGAACTCCGCACGAGACGCTGGAGGGAGGTGCTCAGCAGTTAAGAGGCTGCTCTTCCGTAGGACCCAGGTTCAATCCTGCCACCCACATGGCAGCTCACACCTGTCTAATCCCACTCCCAGAGGATCTGGCCCTGCCATGCAGAAGACACACACACAGGCAAAACACCAATGCACATGAAATATGAATAAAACAAGTCCACAGGAAGAGCAATACCTCCCACAATCCTGTTATGCAGATATCGGAAGGACTCACCTCACCCCCTGCATTCCATTTGATTTCAAACCCCTTATGTGTCTGTTTTCAAAACTTATGACACATTTTTCTAATAATCTGGGATACGTTCTTCCAAAAATCGATGATGTCACTGTTTAGAACAGTCCAGCGCATGGACTCACTTCATGCCTGTGTTTATGGAGAGCCATCTGTCCTGGGGCTGGGAGAGCAGTGGGCGCAGGAAATGGACATGGTTCTTGTCCCTCGTGAGGCTTAACAGCCTCTACGGGTTAGCTTGGGCTGTCCTGAGACCCTTAGGGGCAAGTGTGTTCTATGTAAGTAGCCTGACTAGGGACGCACGATCACACGCCCGCCATCCATGGAAGCCAAGGCACACAAACGCACAAGCTCAACAGAAGCCCATCGAGCCAGGTTTGCAGTATAAACGGCTGTCCAGAAACGCATTGGTTAAGACCTGTTCCCAGAGAATTGAGGAGTTTTAAAAGTTGGTTTCCTTGGCTCTAGGAAGCCATGGCTAAACCAGCCTGGAAGTGCAATCCCCAATGGGACTCTGAGTTTCTGGGTTGAAGGAGACTGTTTAAGCATTGTGCTGACCTCCTCTTCCTCCTCCCCTTCCTCTCTTTCCTCTTCCTCTTCCTCTCCTTCCTTTTCTTTCTTCTTCTTTCTCCTCCTCCTCTTCTTCTCCATCTTAAATTATTCTAACTGTCCCTTATTTAAACACAGGTGTCCTTTAAGCAGTTCTCACTGGCATTTAAGATCTGAGACAAGAGTCTCTCTCCCCTTGGGGAGATTTCTGAGGCCAGCGTCTGCTTTTAACATTTCAGTGTGCATGCGAACTGACCACTTCCAGCCCACTGCCAGCAGACTGGCGCCACTTCTTGTAAAACCCTCAGTGACCGCCTCACATCCAGGCATCCCTGTCTCTCTTGGCTCTTCCAGTGAGCTCACCCCCTGGCACCCTGGCTGGCCCTACATATCCAAGGTGCTCTGGGCTGGCATACACCCGGCAAGAGCCAGCAATTTGGTGACTCAGGCTCTTGCCTCGTGGCTACATTTGGCACTTCACGAACATCGCGCACGCTCCTCCCCCCTGTGGAATGAAGACCCGTCATCACCTCCCCGTTTGACTCGCTTGGGGGGTGTTCTGAGGCATGGCCTCCACTGCTGGGGCGGCCTAAGGTCGGAGGTCATCGCGCCTCCCTGCTGCCTGGTCCTGAGGGCGTACCTTTGATCATCTGCTCCAGATGCTCCCAGAGGATGTCACCCACAAAGTCAGGTGCCAGCTCCAGGAAGCGTTCCTTGCCCAGGTTACACAGCACCTGGCCACTCATGCCAAACCTCTGCAGGTTCACATTCACCAGGCTGAACTCGTTGGTGGCCCAGAGCAGCCACTGGCACACCTGCTGCTCACTCCACAGCCAAGGGTCTGTGCGGGGAAGGCAAGGAAGGAAAGCACCCGTGAACATCTGGAAGGCGGGGAGACCACACGGCCCCCGAAACTCACCAAGCCCAGATAGCTCCGAACCCATGAAATAAACAGGGCACAGTCATGCCCTGACCCAGGCGTGTTCTAAGACACCAATGGCGTTTAATTAGAGCGCAGGGTTAGGTGTGCAGGTTCAGGGTAGCTACACTCTTGCTACTTCGTGCAAGCCAACCATGAGTATCTTACAGACGGGCCCACACGTGTCCTCCAGGGACTCGGCAGCCTCCAAGCCCAGCACTTACTTTTGGGGATGCCGAGACGCCGCCGCTCCTTGTGGAAGCCGCTGAAGGTGGCTTTTAAGGCTTGGCTCATCACCGCCTTGCTGCAGGGCGTGAGCAAAGGCAGCTCACAGGTGGCCGAGTCTAGAGAGGGACAGAGAGAGAGCAGGGACATCAGGCCTCGGGGCAATGTCAACAGACGCGCAGGCTAAGCCCCAGTCTGCAGAGACCCGTGAGCACAAATACTGCCATGGTTCCTTAGCGGTGGGGGACAGCTGTGGGGCTGGGCCTAACTCGGCACATGAGCACTCACACAGCAGACAGGGGCTTCCAGACCTAGCATTACCAAGAAGGAACCAAGAAAAGACTTTTATTTAAAGTCTATTCTACTACAGCAATCATGGAGGTATAATTTAACATGCTATTTTTTTTTCTTGTAAAAAGCTAAGCAATGGCATTAATAACCAAGACAATTATGTTTCTTAGAATTATGCTTACAAAAAGAAAAATCCAGAATAAAAATGATTTTGAGCTGGGTGGTGGCGCATGCCTTTAATCCCAGCACTTGGGAGGCAGCAGAGGCAGGTGGATCTCTGTGAGTTCAAGGCCAGCCTGGTCTTAAAAAAAAAAAAAAAAGACTTTGGTGATACACAGCTGTAATCCCAGCACGTGGGAGACAGAGACAAGAGAATAATGAGGTAACCTGGGCTACACAGTTAGTTCTAGTCAGCCTGGCAAAGTCGTGTGTGTGTGTGTGTGTGTGTGTGTGTGTGTGTGTGTGTGTGTTAAACTTTTAAAATAAAAATACAATATTTTGAAAACCTTCATAAAGCAGGGATGCAGACACCATTTCTACCTAAAATGTATTTAAAAAATTTAAACTGTACAGTTTTTGTTCAAAGGCTTCAGCTGTGTCCAGTCTTGTAGAGTGCCTCCTGTGCACAGCCAAGGACCGCAATGCTGCAGCCCAGCACAGAACTGTCACAAGTATTCAAAACATGAGGTTTTACTTTTTTAAAAAAAATAATTTGATTGCATAGTTGTTGAGTGCGGGCTTTAAGATGACAATGACGTCCACAGTGTCAATGCTGCAACATTGAAAAGCTGGACAGTCCCTGGCTGCCTTTAGTGACCGTGAGTGTTTGACCGAAGCTGTGACCATTGAGCTAAGCAGACAGCAGAGAAACCCAGGCCTGTTGTGCCCAGACAACGCCCCGCACTGTAAAACAGGCATACCCCTGGCTTTTTTGAAAAACAATCTTCTCTGATCCGCTCAGAAATTTCAGGACTGCCAGGTGGCACTGTGCTTACGGAAGCCGGGGGGCTTTACTTCATCTCTCCGGGCTGTGTTTTCCAGCACCTACTGCGTGTGACAGATCAATCTGGCATGTGCCTAACCAATAACTCTACGAGGTAATTGTGACGCTGAGTCTGACATGCCCTTTGAGTAGAACAAATAGTGGCCGTAAGAACTACTACCAAAATAGAGTCACTTGTGATCCCCAAACTCTCCGATTCAGGGGCAGGAGGCATCATCAACTGAGCTACCCAAGCCTCCTTGTGATCCAAAAACTCAAAGGGAAAGTGTGTCCGAGTCTGTGCGTGAGCACACAAGCGCATGTTGGGGAGTTTTTAGAAGCTGGCACACATTTCAACGTCCATTGTCTTCTCTTTGAGAAAGACAAAGGGGGGGGGAGCAGGGAGGAGAGATGGCTGGGGTGGGGGGGGGGGGGACGGGGGACACACAGACAGCCAGACCTCAGAGCTCCTGAGAGCGACCAGGTCTCAGCTCACAGGTGTGACTCTCACACAGAGTCACCAGAATGACCTGTTTACTCACACAAGAGGAGACCTGCCTTCTCGCAGGCCCCAGGTTTCTGTCAGACTTCTCATGCCCAAAACTCAAGATTTTGGCATACTTGCTGGAGAATGGTCTGCCTTTACTAACTGATCGGGTCTGTATTAGCCCGGATGAAGGTGGGGGAGGTGGAGGGGGGGGTGAGGGCAGCTATGCACCATTTCTGCCAGGTTGGAGGAGCAAATTACCATGGGAGACAGAGTCCAAGCCGGTGGGCACCTCCTGGAGTGTCTGCTCTTCACTGAGGGAGGGGAACATGGCGAACAGAGAGCCATCAAAGGTGTCAAAGGCTGGCTGGCGCTGGAAGACACAGGGGGAAAAAAAAAAAGAGAAATTCAGTGTGAACGCCCTCGATGATGACGCGTTTCCTCAGCGGTCCACAGAAACCCTACCGTAGGTCCGGATGGCACCAGCCACTCGGGCCAACGACCCCCCCAGTTCTGGAAGCACAAGCATCAAGTGAGTTCAAAGTAATGCAAGCGATTCGATCTCACACTAGACTCTTTAAATCATCGCATAAGGTCAGAAGGCCCGGGAGGTTATTTCATCAGCATGATCAACTTAAATTAATAAATTAAATACATCCCAAACCAGCAGAGTCATAGAACCAAACCGAGGGGTCATTCCGATAAGAGCAACACCTGCTTCATCAGCCGCCTGGGTGTGTGAGAAAAGCAAAGGCTGGCCTGGCAGGTGTTTTGGTGTAACAGTTCAAACAAGAGAGAGAGAGACTGACTGACTGACTGACTCTGACTGGGAAGAAATGGGGAAATGAGGCAATACTAAGCTATTTTTATCTTTGGACAGCTACTTTGAGTTATCTACACCTTTAAGTAATGTGAGGGGATCCCTTTCCCATCCTCCAATGGTTCAGGTAATAGTAATCTGTAAATAAAACAAAACAAAAAAACCGAAACCTTAATATTTTCTGTGATAAAAATAAAAAGATTGTGGAAAAGAAACTTCAATTACAGGGAGACGTTCAAAGGCATTTTCCAAGGGGGGAGAGGAGAATCTGATACGCCCGCAAAGGCGAGCCCTGGAAGGTGCTGACGGCTGCATGATCTCACACGTGGAAACTCTCTGAAAAACAGCAGCCATGAGCGGGGAGGTGGCGAGTAGGCACGCGCAGGGCCAAGCCACCCCTGCCCAGTGTGCTTAGGAAGACGTGAAGAAAAGCTCTATTTCCCAACATAATCTGGAAATCCCATACCATGTGTGACACAATGACCTGCATGTTGAGTCATGGGCGAACGAATGTGTAACACATTTACAAATAAAATCAGCTCAGCACTGTGCCGTCCTTCCAGAAATGCAGAAGAGTGGACGATGCACAAAAGGGCAGGCTGCCAGCCCCAGGCTCAGCAAGTCCTCAGCGCCCCCGGAATGCTAACTACCTGGGGGGGGGGCAGGCCCACTTAGGAGTGTGAGGCTCTCAGTAACTAGACGAACGTAGGACTTCATGAAGAGATGATGTCGGTGAACTATTAAATAGACGGTGAGCAAAAAATACTCCCCCCAGCACTGTCCAGGCTTCTAGGAAGTTGTCTTTCTGGAAGTTCTTTCTTTAAAAGCAGGAAGCCAAAGACCAAGGCAAATGCTTGCTGCACATTTCAACATAGACCACGGCGATGGATGCCTTCTCCGAATCCAGACGTCAGCAAGTTCTTTCCGTTCACAGAGGGTTTTTTTTCCCCCTTAGGGGGGTGTGTAGCTTCAGCTCCCTCACGCTAACCTCCAGATGCTAGTCCCGCCATGCTTAAGACATGTGACCAAATCAAACAAGACAACACAGAAGCATTTGGTGACTGTCACAGAAAAATGGGTGCTGCCTCTGTAGTTCACACCAGACACAGAACCTTAAGAATGGTTTGGGAAACCGAGCGTGGTGGTGGCGCATGCCTTTAATCCCAGCACTCGGGTGGCAGAGGCAAGCGGATCGCTGTGAGTTCGAGGCCAGCCTGATCTACAAAGTGAGTCCAGGACAGCCAAGGCTAACACAGAGAAACCCTGTCTCAAAAAACCGAAAGCCAAAAACAAACAAACAAACAAACAAAAAGAATGGTTTGGGAAACTGGGGAGACAGCTCAGTAGAAAAAGCATTTGCTGGGCAGACGTGAGGTCCTAAGTTAGGATCCCTAGAACCCGGGTAAGGCTGGACAGGGGTCCCCTGTCTACAATTCCAGTGTGCTGGGAAGGGGGCAGACAGCAGAACTCTGAGAAGCTTGATGCCAGCAGGCAAAAACAAAGAAGGAGGAAGGCAAGAGTCAACACTAGAGATTGTCCTGTAATCTTAGACTAGGAATGCAGAGGCAGGAGGATTCCTGGAACTTGACAGCCAAGCTAGTCTTGCCTAGTCAGCCAGTGAGCAACAGGTTCACTGAGAGATGCTGTCTCAAAAAATAAAGTGGAGAGCAATAAAGACACTCACCACTGGCCTCTTTACTACACACACACACACACACACATACACACACACACACACACACACACACACCCACACATGAGACATTACCAGCTTATGCTACAAGACTGTTTCAAAAGGGGACTCACGACGTGCCACAGATGCGAGATGAGAAGTGTTTGTACAGGGAGCCAGCGCTTTCATGTCTAATCTATTTGGGGTTTGCATAAACAGGCCTGCTGCTGCTGCGCCAGAGAGCAGGCTCCCTATGACCTCCAGGGTGCAGCCCCTGCTGACGGAGGCAGCACATGATGCCTAGTCTCGTCAGTTTATAAACCACCTTCTGGAGATGGTGGTAGGAAAGGTTGGTGCCAAGCCTGGTGGCCTGAGGTTACCATCGAGGACCTACAACACAGTGGACAGGACGAGAGGGCTGACTCCCACAAGGCGCCCCGTCCTCTGTGTGTGCATCATGGGACGTGTGCGCCAAGCACAAGTGAAGATGTTAAACAACACACAGCCTCCTTGCCCAGCCACGTCAACTCCTGAGTGGCTGAAAAGGCGATGGGCGCAGCCTTCCCAGCCGCCATCTTTAAGAGTCACGGGGCTTAGCTGGGCGTGGTGGCGCACGCCTTTAATCCCAGCACTCGGGAGGCAAAGGCAGGCGGATCACTGTGAGTTCGAAGACAGCCTGGTCTACAAAGCAAGTCCAGGGCAGCCAAGGCTACACAGAGAGACCCTGTCTCAAAAAACCAAAAAAAAAAAAAGAGTCACGGGGCTTGTTTTTCCGATCTGAAGAGAGGCTCAGGAATGCAGCACAGCAGCCACCACCTCATCTGCAAAGGAACCACTTTCCTATCCTGGGGGACAGGTACCAATAGCATCAAGATACCCACTTTACAGCGCAGAAAACAGGCTCAGAGAGAGTAAGCCACACGGCTAACATATTTAAAACCTGGGGCCAGAACCAGTTTTCTGGGACCCAGTCCAACATGGGGTTTTCTGTCTTATTAGTGAAGTTTCCAAAACTGTCAGGAAAATCTAATTAAGGAGCACATACCTTGAGTGTCCCTCGGAAACTGTTGGCGACAGGGGCCACTTGGTCCATGTTCTTGATCCCAAAGTCATTCATCTTGAAAAAAACAAACAAACAAAAGAGAGTCAGAATGGTTCCCACTGAAGTGTTTTAAGATGATGGTTGATGGCGGCTTCAACCTCTAGCTGGGTGGGGCACTGCAGGTGGCCGGAGTCCACACACCCGGGGATGGGAATTCTGCCTCAGAAGCTCCCATGGGAGTCAGACCAACACACACACACACACACGCACACGCACACGCACACACACACCCCACCCACTCACACATACACCACCCACACCACCCACACACTCCACCTACACACCCACCATCCACCCACACATACCACCCCCAACCCCCCCACATCCACACACACCACCCACCCACACATAATACACACACACCCCCACACACATCCACACACACCACCCACCCACACACATCCACACACACCACCCACACACCACGCGCTCGCGCACGAGCGCGCGCGCACACACACACACACACACACACCACCCACTCATCCACACCACCCACACCACCCACACCCCTCGCGTGCAAACACACATATACACCAGACACACACACACACACACACACACACACACACACACACACTGCTCTGAGCTATGCTGAAGCACGTGGCCCTGAGCCACCACACCCCTCACACTGCCCCAGATCCTCAGGGTCTGAGTGTGTGATCTCAAAACATCTCTCCTTCTCGTGCAGCACAGGTGTGCATTTCCTCAGAAGGCTAGGCCGTGCTTTGATAACAGGGGCTTATACCAGAGCGGGGCTGGCCACCTGTGGCTGGACAAGGCTTCTGTGAAGGGAGACAGACTCTGAGTGAGACTACACAAGAGACCTCAAGGGCTAGTAGGAAAAGAGAAAACATCTCAGTGTTCGAGATGCTGCTTGGTGCTTATATAATGTTGTGAGTACATTAGGTTTCCTGAATACGGTAAAATCATTCTGGCCTGTTAAGACTGCTTTGAGCACGTTAAAGAGGAAAATCAAAAATCACCTACTATGTGATTTGCAATAAGCTGAAAAAAGCAATGTTTGGGGGGCCCTACTGTGCAGTTATGAGTAAGCAAGAGATATGCTAAATGAGGTATGGAAGACGCTGCAACAGTAACACCAGTGTTGACTGGACACCAAAGATCACCACTGCCTGCCGGCAGCTCCTCACCCCCCAGGCTCAAGCCTTCAACAGCTCCATGGTGTAACCCCCGCCCCCACCCCCGCCCCCCCAACCCCCTAACGTCCCCACCCCGTGGCCCACCCATGCTCTCCTCCAAGTGCACCTGTTAACCAAACACTTTCACTAAAATTAGCATGCAACTGATGGAACTCACTAGAGGCAGCAGATAGCATAGTGTCAAAGAATTATTTAAGTTACTTTGTTTGATCTTTCTTTTCTTTTTCCTTTTTTTGGGGGGGGTATTTTGTTTTTTTCCGAGACAGGGTTTCTGTGTTAACCTTGGCTGTCCTAGACTCCCTTTGTAGACCAGGCTGGCCTCCGAACGCACAGACATCTGCCTGCTTCTGCCTCCCAAGTGCTGGTATTAAAGGCGGGCGCCACCGCGCCCCAGCTTGCTCTTTCTTTCTTGTGTTTCTCTTTATAGTTAACACTGCGGCCAATGCAGATGCCTTAACAGTTTCCTACTAAACACACACTCACACGAACATACAGACATGGGCCTGCGCGCACATGCGCAAACACTCACACTTTGATAAGAGACAAGGGACCAAAGGCCCCTGGGGGAGCGGTTGGGAGGCTCAGATATGCCGATTACGGTTAAAGCAGCCCACAAGCTGAGGTGCCCTGAAGGAGCCACAGTCCTGGGAAAGGTCAGAGCAGGGTCGGTCCAGTCTCCACAGACTCTCCCCTTGGTAGATTCCCTCAGCTACACCCACTGAGGGCTCAATAGTCTCTATAAACGACGGCCGCCATGACAGAACATGTAGCTCCCCTCTTCCTCAACCCTCCGGTGGTGTTCAGATTCCAAACATTAGATCACCTTACAGTGAGGGAGTGAGGCCCAGAGATACTGAGGCCCAGGCCCTGGCCACTCCCCCATGGAGGTCTCTGTGGAGATTGCACTTCTGGTGAGTAGACCTTAAGTCCTGACCCTGAACAGGTGGGCTCTCCCTACCACATGCGGCTGAGGCAGAGAGCACAGCGGTATGACTAAACTAGGCCTTCCTAGCCCTGGGAGATGCTCTGCTACTGAGAACTTCAGGTCGCTCACCTGGACGCAGTCAGCCTGTAACCTGTTGACTAAACACAAGCCTCAAGCCAATGGCAGAGCCGGAGGTGTCCACATGGTCCCTCCAGGGCCCGCCAGGTGGAGCTTTCTGTCATTCCCACGTATAAACCCCTCGTAGACTTAATTCTGATTTTTAGCTTCCAAGACGGGCAGAGAATAGCTGTGGAGGGCCAGGGAGAGCTTCCCCGCCTTTTGTGTACAAACAGGAGGAGAGAAGGGAGGCTCCCACTCCCACAGAAAAAGCTGTAATTACCCGCGGCAGAACAGGGTTCCTTTGTTGCCCCGGCTTTTAATGAGTTTTGTAAAAAAAAAAGAAAGAAAAAAAAGAAAGAAAAACCCTGTAGAATTAAAGCGCTCTACTAAATGGCTTCAGGCAGATACACAGCTAATCAAATTTAAGTTCATTTATCCTGCTGAATGTGCTTGCTGACTCCTGGGACGAGTCAAGACTCTAGATAAATCAATGTTCAAGTTTAGACCCTTTGTTACTCTGGGGACTAACTGTACTCAAAAATAAAATAAAATAAAAAATTTAAAAATGGTAGAAATGTGATGGCTGGGAAGAGTTAAGTTTTAAAGCAAGAATTTTCCTGATAACTGTATCCTTATTGGAACAGGTAACACACTTACATAAGAGACTGCAGGTTGTATTTAGGTTAAAAGCAAAACAAAAACAAAAACTTGAAGGTTGGTAAGCTTTTCACTTAGGAAGCGATCAGTTTAGAGAGATGAATGACTAATTCCAGATATGAGAGTTTGATTATTTCCCTGTGGGGCGCACGGTGTTCACATTCACTGTACTGCGAGATTACTCAGATTTTAATAAAAGCTTAACACTGAGATGTATCTCCCGATTGGCGGTGGTGTGGGCAGGAGCTTCCACAGCAGGGAGCGAGCGAGTCTATCCCTCAAGTCCCCAAGCAGGACTGCTCACCGCTTTACTTTCTAAATGAGAAACGAGCCAACTGCTATTTTAGGCTCCGCTGAAATTGAGTGCAGGCTAGTACAAGTCCTGTGAGATTAAATAATAAATTAAAAAAAAAACAGGCCCAATACAAATGCAAACGCTTCGGTTTACCCCTTCATTCATATGCTTTAGGGAGAAAATAAGAGCAGCGCAGCCATGCGCACCCCCACTTGGACGGCGTCCTGTGCTGGCTTCACAGGGCCGTGGGGGGTGGGGGGCCCCAGACCTGGCCAAGCAGGTGACACGTTCCCTGGAGCCGCAGCTTCCCAAGTGTTTCTGGCGCCGGACACCCCTACATTTTCCCAGACCTAGCGCCTCCCCCACTCAAGTCACTCCGCCACCAGGGCCACCTCGGCCACCTTCTCCCTGTGCCTCAAGTCCCCTTAGAGAAACGCAGCCGCACGTCCCAGGCAGGGACCGCACCAGGAGGGCACCGGCTTCCCCAAAACAAAAGCCGGCTGCTCCGCGCCCTGGCCGGTGCCCGGGTTCCCCGCCGAGGCCACTGGGTGCCCGAGAACCAGCCGGAGCGGCTCTGGGACGCGCGACTGACCGGCGGGAGCGGCGTCGTCCGCACCGCACCGCACCCACCCGGGGCGGAGTCCCTCCCGCGGACCGTGGCGCACGGCTGCTGCTCTTACCGCGCCGCAGCAGGCAGGGCCGGGCCGGCCGGAGGGCGGCAGTGAGACGAGATCGCGGCGATCCGGGCGCGCGTAGGCCCAGCGGGGCGAGGGCGTAGGGCCGATCCGGGCTCGGGGCCCGGGGCGGGTGGCTGGGATCGGCGGGCCTCGGTGGCGTCCACTCCGTGCTCCGCGCCGCGGTGAAGGAAGTAACCAGCCCGATCCCCTGGCCGCGCGCTCTTCTGGAGCTGGGGGAGGGCCGGAGGGGACCGGGGGAGGGGACAGCAAGGGTGACGGGGAGAGCGGGGAGGAGGAGCGAGCGAGGCAGGCCGGCGTGGGAGGAGACCCGCGCTTCGGCAGCCGCAGACCGGCGCTCCTCCCCGCGCCCCTGCCGCTCGCTGCTGGCCCCTGCTCCTGGGTCCCGGCTCGGGCCGTGCGCCCGGGAGGTCCAGCGGTGTCCTCCCGCGTCCCTGGTGCACCGCTGCCCGCACGGTCCGAGCCGGTGGCGCCGGTGGCACTTAGGGTTAGGTGGTTAGGCTTCTGCGGTGGAGCCGGCCGTGTGCTTGGAGCTACGTGTGGATTCTGGTTTCGGGTCCCTCCATGATGACAAGAGGTTAGGGAGGCGCAGAGTGGGCGGGTAGCCGGGTCGCGGGTGGAAGAGAAGAACGTGGCGTAGCCGCTCGGCTCTGGGGAAGCCCCTCCTACTGCCTCGGTTGGGCATGGCGCCCCCTAGGGCTGAGCCGAGTCTTAGCGCTGACTTGGCTGAGCCCTTGGAACCATCAGTTATCATCAAAGGCATTGATTGGTGTTCTGCTGGTTTATCTGGTCACCTGCATACCAAGCCCAGCGTGAGTGCCCCAAATTCATGGTCAAAAACACCAGCCATAGGGAGGTTTCCTTTTTTATTTTATGTCAGAAGGCGCCGCGTCCGTGGTTGGGAACCTGTGCGTACACTCTGTAGGCACTGATGTTCCAATATTGAGTAGAAAAGTTTAGGTAGATACCACAGATGAGTATGGAATTGCAAACGTCTAGCTTAGGCAAGGCCATGGAACTAACGGTTGGTACATTCCAAGGACATCCTTACCAGGGAGGGAGCGGAAGGCCCCTGGTTTCCATAGCAACTCCTCTGAAGTTATCCGCCAATCAAGATACTGCGGCACTCGTTACATCTTTCTGGTGTATCACCTTTGCAGGGGTCAAGGCCCGATCCACTAAGCAGAAACAGCTAGGTTTGGAGGGAATCCATACTTACTCGCGACTTCTCAGGGTGTGTTCACGTCTGGACCAGGTCAAGGAGGAACTCCATAAACGGAAGGCAGAGTCTTAGTCCGTTACCATGGATACCTGGAGCAGCATATGCTAACTTAGGAAGAAAAAAAAAGCATAGCAGAAGGTGCCGACTTGTCTGGACTAAAGTTCCAAAAGGAGTGTCCCCCACCCCCACCCCGCCTTCCTCACCTATTCTTGTGCCTTGACCGAATGTCCGAGAAGCTTGACACACACATGGGGATCTCTTGAAGCTCAGGTGCCCCAAACAGGACTGCTTTTCCATCACATCTGCCCCAGAGGCCGTGGGCACTCAGGGCTAGGCGCTCCATGACTTCCTTGGTCAGCAAAGGCCTCCTACCGCCAAGGTAGAGTACATTTCAGGGCTGCTCAGGCCGAGGGCTGGAAGGCAGCCACGTGTTAATACTGATCAGAAAGCTAGAAGTTAGGAGTGCCATTAAACGTTGATTAGACGTTGAGGTGGACCTATAATAGAATCTATCAGCAGGGTTCAGGACTTGGTAGAGACAGGCTCAAAATGCCAGAATTACACTTTTTTTTTTCCTTCAAATTCTTCTTTGTGAGCACTTGAGGAAAATCTTTTAGGGGAAAAAAACCCCTGCCTTATACATGAAAAGCAAGGAAGGCATAGGAGAAAGCCCCCCACCCCCACCCACCCCCCCCACCCCCACCCACCCCCTCCACCCCCTCACCCCCACTCCCCTCCCCAACCCTGTGTGAAACCTTTGTGAAGCCACAGCTGGAAACACAAATGGCAGACCAGGGAGGTCTCAGAGGCTCCGGTCACTTGTGTCTCCTGGCCTGCACTCCGGAGGAGGAGACCTGGGTTGGCCCAAGCAGCCCCTGGCCTGACCCCTGCTTGCTGGTTGATACACCTCAGGCAGAGGAACAAGGTAACATACACACCTATCTTTTCCTGATTGTGTCCCCCTGTCCCCCACCCCCACCCCTTCACCTTCTTGGGTGGTTTCCTAGTTACTAAGCAGAGTGAAAGCCCAGCCTGGCAGAGCCCTGTGATTATTCATTGACTATTATGACTCCATTCACGGGGAACCTGGGGCCTTCCTGCACACTCCTCCTCCTGCTCTGAGATCAAAAGTCAATGGTGTTAGGAGGAAATGGAAGCTGGGAAGGCTGTTGGCGTTGGCAGAGGGAGCAGGTGAACTGCGGCTTCTCACCTTCTCTGAACAGAGGGAGGGTGGGGGGGACGGGTGGAGAGACGTGATATGAAATAGCGTGTGAAACACATACCCAGAGAATGGGACGCAGACAGGGTTCTTTGGGAACTGGACAAAAATTATTAACTCACTAAGTCCCCTCCTTGTCAGAAGCAGTGCAGCGCAGCCTCCTGAGAAGGTTTGTGTTTACCTTGTGGTCCGGCTCAACAGCTCCATGGGGTGGGGTGGGGGTAGAGGGGATTGCGGTGGCCCAGTCCCGTGTTAAATGTTTAATCTGAGTCGTACCGTTTATTCACTCAGCAAACAGAATGTCAGGTGTTGAGGGGACAAAGAAGACCCGAGGCTTAGTCCCTGCCCCTAGGAGAAGCAAAAGGGAAGGAGGTGGAATTGTGAGGCTCCCACAGAGTCGGGGGGGGGGGGGGGAGGGGGGGGGAGGGGGGGCGGGGCTTTGAACCCAGAGGGTGGGAAAACCCAGGCAGAGGGTGAGGCCTGGAGTGTGTGGAGAGCTGGAATTACCCCCAATTCGACGAGTCTGATCCGGGTCGTGTTGGGCAGTGGTGACCAGTGCGCTGATTCACAAGGCCCCCTGATCCAGGCTCTCTAACCCCACACTGCCCTAAACCAGTCCTCTCTTGCCAGTGTGTTGACCTGCATGGGTCCCAGGGATCTGTATGAGGTGCGGATAGCTGGCAGCCTCCCAGCCTCCCACCTACGTGGTCCCAAGGAGTGCCTTACAAGGCCTTAGGACTTCTCTAATGTCAATATGGACACGCCTGGGGGTGGAGAACCCTTTTTCCTGCGGGCCTTCTAGCATATTTTCTGCTGGCCTGAGGCCTCCGTGTGTCTCAGGGCTCTAGGCGTGAAGACAGACGCCTTGCATGGAGCCTGCTGTCCTAACCTCTGAGGGCAGCTGTTGGGCCACCTTGCCTGGGATCACCCTAGCTCAGCCTCCTCCTGGCTATCCAGCTGTGGCCCTGGAGGCAAGTTTTTCTAGTTCTCCCGCCTGAGTTTCAGGCTTTAGGCCTTGTTTCCTGAGCTCAGAACAAAGATGGCCACACAATGCAATGAAACTAGGGAATAGCAAGTCCCATTTCCCTGTTAGATAGGCTTGGTCTCCGCCTGCCAGCCCCGCCCTCAAAGGCTGCAGGCCCCGCCCTCAAAGGCTGCAGGCCCCGCCCTCACAGCACGGAGGAGGAGAGTGAAGACCATTGCTGTCAACAGGGGTCGCAGCCTTGATTTTCTTGGCTTTGGTAGTTAGAGAGACCTGGTTTTGAGCCAGTCAATAAGGTCAGGGCCTATATTTACAGAAAAAGAAACTGAGGTAGAAAGAGGCACTGTTTCCTGCGCAAGGATGTGGGGTATTTGTTTGTCTTGCTAGACCAGGCCACACTCCGGGCTGTGTGCTGCTCCGCGTCGTCCACCACGCCGTCATCCTACACAGCTGCTTCCCTTATAAGGCCGAGGCTGTGTTCCTGACGTGCACCGACTGTGGTACTAACCTGTGGGACACTGTGCCTCAGGCATGTCTGAACAGCTGAGCGCATAATAAGCGGCCCATGGCATTTGAAAAAATTGATCATCTCTAAATAAGTGTGTCTGTGCTGAGTCATACCTGTGTAGATGTAGGATTTTATAGGGTTCTCCCCCCCTCCCCCACCCCCGAATCAAACATGAATCCTACATTTGCTCTGAGCAACCTGAATCAGAACCACAAATAAACTCAGGGCTGGTCATGATCAGCAAATGCTCAGGGGAAATTCAGTCTCTGACATCCTTTCAGAGACAAGACAGAACCTGGGTTAAAGTGCGACCTGGATAAAGACCAAAATAATAATGTAACAGGCTCAGGTAGATAGGCGTGTGTGTGTTTGTGTGTGTGTGTGTGTGTGTGTGTGTGTGTGTGTGTGTGTGTGTGTGTGGTCACTGGGAGATTCAGTTCCAAACCTCCAAGACCATGTGCCAGTGTAAACTGTGTTAGCACACAGGCAGCCGTGCTAGCCTGTCTCTAGGTTGCTTAGCAACCTCTGATGTCATCATCTGCCACAGCCACTAGGGCCCCCCAGGATAAAAGACACCCTCCCCAGCCATCCCTGAGCTCTCCCTGACTTCTGTCTGTCTCCCTCCATACTTTGCTTTCCCACCCTATCTGTCTGTCTGTCTGTCTGTCTGTCTGTCTGTCTGTCTCTCGTGGCTCACTCAGAATACATCCCCTCTCCCCTGCCCGTGCCACAGTAAACTTCCGCGTACTGCACCTGTTGTGCAGTGTGTAATGTTTATATTACAAGAGACTGATGCAGAAGGGGTAGGCTCAGCTGTCTGTTGTGGTCGTGGGGAACTGTTGAACACACTGGATGTTTTACAAATGGTGGGGACTTGGGTCTCCCAGTTCTGGGTCCTGGGAGTCTTAGGTCAATGGTGAGGCCTCTGAGGAGTGGCTTTCTTGGTACCCCTACCCCACCCCCACCCCCGCTTGCCTTGGGGTGCTTCTTCTTAGTATCCTGTCTATGCCAGAATAGTGAGGACCAGAGCCCCGGGGGTTTCCACAGCGGCATAGTTACTGCTCCGTGTGCTCTGCTCTAGTCACAGGCTGATTATTTTATTTTTATCTGTGTGTACTTGTGTGCCCAGAGTGGTCTTTGAACCCCCTGGCGCTGAGGTCACAGAAGGTTGTGAGTTTCCTGGCATGGGTGCCAGGAGCTGAACTTGGGTCCTCTAGGAGAGCAGTAAGTGCTCTTAACCACTGACTGATCTCTGTCCCGGTGCTGCCATGGTGAACGTGACTTCTGGTGCAGTCCAAGTAGGAGGACGTCAACTTCCTTTCTTAGCTTTCTTTCAATGGGGAAGCTCAATGGCCCCCATCTTCCAGAAGATTCTTACAGAATGCCGGAGTCACCTCCAGTCTCCTAGCAAAAACCGCCCTTTTGGACGCCAACACTTTCTCTTGTCCTCTGCTATTGCTGTCTTGAAACTCAAGATTTTGAACGAGAGATTCCTTTTCATTCTGTACTGGGAATTCATTAGGGCCTTAGGAGGGTTATCCAGGGTGCGGGAAGCCAGCAGTTACTGTGGTGGCCCAGCTGGTGGTCCCTGCGGCAAAGGCAGCCTCTGTTGCCCTCACGCTCTCTCTCTCTCTCCGTTTTCATTGCTGTCAGTTACCCCGTTTCTGTTTTCAAGTGCTTGGGAAGTAGCTGGTCTGTGATGCTGGCTGAACTGTGTAGGGTGTTTGACACCATGGTGAAGACATAGCTCCATGTCCGTTTCTTGGACCAGCCTGAGTTGGGGAGGAAGAGGCAAGGCCCTGGTGATAACCCACCCAGAGCATCAGGCCAGCCCGCCATGTCCTGTCTCAGCCCCTAAGCCCCATCCTTCCTGGCTAGCAGAAGTAGCAGAGCTTCCTTCAGACACTTGGCCACCTCGAAATAGCTGGGCTCTGTGTGGGGAGAATGGAAGGCAGCCTCTCCTCGCGGCACTGAGTGGGAGCATATGTGCATCTCGGTAGCAAGTGCGAAGGCTGACTAAACTTAGCGAGTGCGCCTCCCGTCTTCATTTCCGTCCCACCCTTTGGTGTTTGTGTCGGGAGGAGTTGACTGTTTCCCTGCCAAAAACCACCTGCTGTACTTTGGGGGGGGGGGGGGGGAAAGCAAGCATTTGACATTTAGAAAACGACTTTTCAATGGAACTTGTGAATTTGAATTCTTGTACAAATTCTTGTAGAGACTTCTAACAGAGGAACTGTGTTCTATAGCCAGCCCGTCCTCGGCTAAAACCTTCCAGACCTTCTCATGCAACTTGAGGGGAAAGCCAGAGTCCATGAGACCTGGCTGGCCATGAGCATCCGCCCAGGGCCCTTCCCCGACTCTGGCCTGTTGTGCTGGCCTCAGCACAACCCCACAGCTGCCGGGCAGGAGGCTTCCTTGCGCGGGTCCCTCCCAACACTCCACTCCCTGGCCTCAGCTGACTCCTCTCTCAAATCCAGTTTAGCTTCCCGGCCTCAGTGGCACTTTTTTTTCACCTTAGCTGACCACAGCATGTGAATTAATTTATTTTTCTTAAACCCCTAATGTTATTTAATGTTCTTTATAGTTTAGAGTCATTGCTTTGCCATGCTTGGCAAGTCATCTTCCTCTGCACCCCTTACCCAGTCCTTTCTTTCAATTAATTGATTGATTAGTTAATAGAATGTTTACTTTGCTAACCAATTCTTTGTCTCTCCAGCATGCATCTCATCCCATTCGGGCCATAATCCCGTTTAGTTTGTTTTCACCTTTCTGCAGCACTTAGGACAATTTCTCAATGTAACATTTAATAAATATCTGTGGAACAAACCACCCCACTTAATTCTCAGGATGGCTTTCTGTCACCTTTCAACTGTAAATGTCGATGTCCATTAGCAAGTCCTGGTATATATCAAAGTTCCACCGGCTAAGAAGGCACATGTGTGACGCCAGTCAGTCTGCGTGCTGTCGCTGTAGCCAGGCACTGGAGATGGGGCAGTTCATAAAGAACAACCGTTTATGAAGGCAACCGTTCTAGAGGCTGGGAATCCAGGAACGTGGTGCTGACACGTGCTGAAGTCGTCTTCCTTCTCTTTGGGGTTTGTTTGTTTTTAATTTACTTCAACTTAGTTATGTGTGGCTGCTAAGGCTATTTCCATATAAGTACACACTGCACTTCAAGCACATTCCCCGATACCTCAGTACCCCCCCCTTTGCTACCCTGTTACCCCCACCTTTTGCTACTCCCACTCCCTCCCACTTGGCGCCTTCCCCCCCCCTCAGTTTCACACCTGCCTCTATGGCTGCTGTGTGTAGGTGACAGTGCTGTTCTGCAGCGCAGCATGGCGGTGCTGCCATAGCCTGAGAGGCGAGGCACATCGTGGAGCTCTCTCCTATAGAGCCTCTCGTGTCACATGGACCTCGCTTTCACGATCTCGTCTAATCCTGAAAACCCCCAGAGGACCTGCCTCCATGTATCACCAACATGTGAATTTAGAGATTAAGATTATTCAATTGGTGATACTTTGCTAACTGGTGAAAACTATGACAGAATTCTCATTTATATATCATATTGATCAATCGATTAATTTTTACATTTATTTAATGTGTGTGTACGTGCATGTGCGCACGTGCATGCAAGTTCATGCTTGAGTGTGCATCGTGGCATGTGCGTCATGGTGTGCACACGGAAGTCAGAGGACAGCCTGTGGGAGTGGCTTCTTTTTCTCCATCATGTGAGTTCCAGGAATCAAACTTAGGCCATCAGGCTTGGTGGCCAGTGCCTTCACCTTGAGCCATCTCGTCAGCCCATCCTTTATTGTCATATTTTTATTACCCCTGGCCGCAGCCTTCTGTGACGTGGCTCTTTAGGAAGGTGTCACCATCTTTAGTGTTAAGTCACTTTGCTCAAAGTCCCACAGTCAGCTCCCAGAAGCTCCAAGGCTGGCTCTGAGCATTTCTCTAGAATGTTCTCCCATACACACAGAGAGAACAGAGCTTAGGCTTGTGTGGACTCTGACAGCACACCTCACCCCTTCCCTATGATAGGTAGATCAGGCATGGTCGCCTAGTCGCTGTGCGAGACGCGGTTACTGACTCAGTGGGCCTTCGGCGCCTTGCTCTTTGTACAGACAGATGAGTAGTCGATGCATATGGGCAGCTGAGCTCCCTGTGCTTGGCCGAGGGTGAGCTTCCCCACTCTTTGTGTTTGCTTTCATTCAGGAGCCTAGAAGCCCCACGGAGATGTGTTCTGGAACTTGGGGTTTAAATTGTCTCAGCCATGAGGCTAGCATAAACACTTCAGATATAACCAACCTGCCGCCAGACTGGCATCCCACTGCGGTGAGGTTGGACTCATAGTTGCTTTCCACAACTAATGACAATTGTGGTGCTGTGGGGGGGTCCTGTAGGGGGTCCTGCAGGGGGGGGTCTTGCAGGGGGGGAAGGCAAGGACCCTCCCCACCCCCACCTAGTACCTGATGCCCTAGGAGTGCAGCCTTATTTGGGGTGTGGAGGGGGGGCACCAATGCTGTCATGGCGCTTGTTGACACCTTGGCTCTGGACTTCTGCCCCCTACAGCAGCGAGGCAATAAGGGCCTTTCATTGAGATGCTTGGTTTGTACAGTTAGCAATGGCAACCCTAGAAAATCCACACAGTCCCCCTGTGAGAAGTGACAGTGTGTGGGGGGGAGGTGTAGGGGGGACAGGGGGTGAGAGGGTGGGGGCTAGGGGGGCAGAGGAAGTTGGAAACACAATGAGAAACCAAGATGAGAAACATTCTAAGAAAATGAGGGTCTTATCAAGACAGTTGAAAGGGGAAATAAAAGGGGCGGGGTAATAAAGAGTAAAATGATTAATCAGGAAGTGGCTTGGTGTTTCCATTTTCTCCATGAAAACAAGAACAGCCCAGCATGGTGGGCCATGGTGTTACTCCCACCCTGAAGACAGGCAGCAGATGTGTCCAAGGCCAGCCTGGTCTACATAGGGGGTTCCAGGCCAGCTAGCACTCCATAGTGACACCCTGTCTAAAAGGAAAGAGAGGGAAGAAAAGAGAGATGGGGGGAGGGGCGAGGAGAAGGATTTCTAAACCCTGCAGCAGCCAGTGGGATCGTCATTCATTTTATGAGGGCAATTAAATGTCAGAAAGCCCCGGGGGGTGACCAGCCTCTACAGTTCACACGGGAGAAATACTAAGAAAACTAAGAACACACAGATTCAAACCCACAGCTTGTTGGTGAGGCAGGGAGTGCGACAAACTCTCCTCTCCCCGACTGAAAGCAGTTTGGTGACTCAGTTTCCCAGAAGTTCCCACAATAGTGTCAGGGACAAGAAAGAGTCATGGGCTTTGCAGCTTTCTGGGTTCTCAAAGCTGGGTCTCTGGGAACCCCTCAACATGGAGTCCCAGCTCAAGTGAGGAAATCTCTGCGCAGGCCTCATCTGGGACCCAGAGTCTAGGCTGCTCCCTGCTTGGGATCCCGTGGGCTTCCGGAGGAGGCTGCTGCCTTTGTTCCCTTCCTTGGTTCCTGCCTGGTGTCCTTGTCCCAGGATCAGGTTTGCCTTATTCCCACCTTGCAAGGCTAGTCCCCGTAGTAACCGCCTGGCCTTGTTGGACCACCCTGAGGTCCCTTCCAGCCTGTCTGGTGCTCTGCGGGAGGGCTGGTATATAAAAGACTCAGCCACACCTATCTACCAAAGAAATCAAAGACAATTCTCTTCTTCATTTGCTGCTGTTGTATGACAAAATTTTTCCTGGGGAGATGCCAGACGCACAGCTACTCACCCCAGAGAGGGAGCCCACGGCAGACTAAAGCACGGACAGCGCCAAAGCCCACTCTGGTGAACCAATTACTTTTATTGAGGTTACTTATAGGAATGTGAGTGAGGGATTCCTTATACTCACAGCAGCAGCAGTGACTCAAAGGCAGCCGCAGCACCAAAGCCTATCCCAGCATGGGCACATCTCACAAAGCCAGATCCTGGAGCACACCGCATACCCTGCAAGCGCCTCAACAAGCTGGGGAGTGTCCTTTCCATGTGTCTCACGTGGTCTAAGCCTCTTCCAGGCAGCTTATCTTCTTTGTAGACTCTTCTTTGTAGCTGCTCTCTGAGAGGATGATAATAATAATAATAATAATGATAATGATAATAATAATAATAATAATAAATAGTAATAATAATTCAACAAAACACACACACAAATGTATAAATAATATAAAATATAATAAAAACAAATAAAATATAAAATTTAAAAGCACTCAGCATTTGTTTATTCTGTCAGGGAGCCGCCTGGTAAATCTGGTCTGTTTTAGGGACTTCCTGAGTCTGTCCTGAGTTGTTTACCCTCCTGTTTAAAGAGCTTCCCCACCAGGACGGAATATTTCAATCTTGGAGGATCCTGTTACACAGTTCTACCCCCTTTTCCAGCTCTTATATTCTTCCGGCCTCCTCTTCCTCAGTGATCTCTGGTCTGTCGGTGGCTATAAAGAACCACCACACCACAGTAATGGTCACTTGTCCTTAGGAGCCTCACCAGTGGTTAGGAGTTGAGACTGACGGAACCACACATGTTTGACAGACACTTCACATCCACCTAGTAAGACCAGACAAGTTGCTTCCCGCTGGGACCTATGACCTCCCCAGCCATAGATTTGTGTTACATATAAACATAGGTTTATATACAGTACCAGCCATGAATTCCCTCTTGCAGAGTCGGGCCTTAAATCCAGTTGGAAGGCTGTTGATCTTACCTATGCTAGCCGAACCACAATTATTGCACAAGCAGACACGTCGTACACAGGCTCTGTAGGCAGGCAGGAACGCCGTTGACAGTTCCCCACCAGCAGGCTGCACGGCCCCCTCTGAGGAGGCCAACCAGCCAGTGGCGGGAGGGGGGGTTGGAACGGGTGGGGGGGGTAGGGGCAATGAGATGGGGGGGCACAGTTCACTCCCAGTTTAATGTCTCCTGTAGCTAAAGCATGCTCGTGTGGTGTCTCAGTAGGGTCTTAATCTAGTCCTGGCACACAGGACTAGCAACACCAGTACCCTATGTGTGGCCTTGAGTGCTTCCCTGGATGACAGCTCATAGGCAATAGCCAATAGCTCACTCCTAGCATGTGGGTTTTCATTCAACAACCTAGTGACCTCTGGGAGTGTCCTTTTCCACCCATGTAGGGTACCTTTTGGATTTAAACTCTTTAGCTGTTGTTTTAGCCCCTCTTTTCCCTTTCAATTAACCCAATGCCAGTAGATGGAAGTGCCATTGTCCCTGGTTGTCCCTGGCTTTCCAAATCTGCAAAACGCTCAAGGGTTATCATTATGTCATCTGTATATCTAAACCCTTCTCAGGCAATGGGCAGGATGACATCCCTGAACCACTATCTGGTAACCAATAGTGGGATCCCATCTGCTTTCAGCAAGTGTCGGTGAGGCCAGAGGTTCACAACTGCAGTCAAACATAAGCAAGGTCTAGTAGAGCAGGGACAGACGCACCATCCATCAGGGACGCATGCGCCATCCAACAGGGACCACCATCCAGCAGGGACACATGCTCCATCCAGCAGGGATGCACCATCCACCTTCATCAGTTGCTTCCTCCACAGATCAAGATTGGGTACAGAGCCTGGGCAGGAGGCGCTAACTTAAGTAGCTCTCTGCAGTCCTCAGCCATTCTCCCCGAGCCATTACGTTTCCATATCCTGGAGCTCTTCCACAGCCCCCCTGCATTTCCCAATACCTAATGAATTCAGTGGGTCTGACTGATTCTGCTCAGCTCTACTCAGGGCTGAAGGAAATGTGATCTTGCTCTCCCCTCCTGCACCTGCTGCTCCCCGTGTCAGGCAGGCACTGTGGGTGTAGCTGTTGGCTCCCCATTCACCACACCTGACTGTTGGGGGAGTTCCTGGCTAGGTGACCCGTCCCCACCTCTAACATAACCTTCTGCTGAGGGAAACATGCCCTCTTCAATGTGTGGCGGGTAATTACCCAGCCCCGAGACAGGCTGCGTGGATCGCCTTCACTGGAACTGTTCTATCGCAGGAGTGTCTTCCGTGAACTGTTCCTGGGCCTTTAAAGCTGCCCCGAAGCCCCTTAGCACACAGTTTGGCTTTCTGTCAGGCTTTTCCTTAGGAAATCTAGTGGACACACATCCTGCTGTGTTTGTCTTCTAGCGACCCAGACAGACCCCTCCCTGTGCTTTGCCTTTCTTTTTTCTCCTCTGTGTGGCTCTTTGATGGGCTTTATTTTCACACTGGCGTAGTCACTTAGGTCTTCCAAAGCCTTGCCTATATAAAGGTCTCACTCCACCAGTGGACTCAGCAACACCACTGATGCTCCACACCAACCTCGCGGTCCCTGGTGGATCCTCAGCGGACACGGCTCTATCTGGCCCGGTGAACTGGGGTTCAAACACAGCTCTTCTTATTCCTAGTCGCCCCCCCCGCAGCATCTATGCCCCCTCTATGATCCTCCAGCCCCGTGGTCTATATAAGGACTTCATAAGGAAGAGATAGCCGTGTGTTCCTAGCTGCTGTTGTGATGAGACAGGCCTGCAGGGGCTGACTTCCCCGGCGCTGGCTCAGGTCAGGCAGCCTTTGCCTGAAGGAGGGATGGCAGGCCACTTTGCTCAGTTTTCCTGCCTCCACAGCAGCCGGACCAGTTCCATCTGCTGCAGGTCCCACAGCCCCACAGCCAGGCTGCCACAGGCTCTTCCCATATCCCAGCAGGTCAAGGGCTGAGTGTTTCCTGACCAACCCACAGTTAATGCCCCCACCTGCCCGCGGGGTCACAGATTCCTCCCTTTTCTCTACTAACGGTATCATCTATTGCTTTTACCATCTCCTCTTCCTCACTCTCCTGATCTTCCCGTGGGTCCTGAGTTCTTGGGTCCCACGAAGAGATTTTTGAGTTCCAGTCCCCAAACCTTAAGAAGCAGCAAGCTAGCACCTTCATCTCCTCTTCCCTTTTATCTCATTTGCTTGTCAGATCCGAGCCTAACGCAGGGGGCTCCGGAAGCTCCTTTTCTTATTGCAGCTGCTCCTTCAGACAAACAACTTCCTGCTTTATTCAAACAAGGCCGCCATCTTGGCCTCATGGGCATTTCTAACTACATACATCAGTGGACAGGCAGTCTCTTTTACAGGAATCTCAAAGACTGCAAAATTTCCTGTAAAACCTTTCACTGTTCTCAGGGCATCTCCGTATTCGCCCATTCACCTGGCAGGCATGTCACTGCTTACGACAGAGGTGAGCTCCGTCATCCTGGATTCCTCCCACAGACATCCCCGGTGCTGATGACTCAGCCTTAGTTCACACCTCACTACCCGCAGCAAGAACCATGCAGCCGCTGTCATACAAAGGCATGCTAACACGAAACACAGAGGAAAGGACTCTGGATCCTGAGCCTCGGTTGCGTACTTTGCTACTCCCAGCCAGGCCCACGCACTTACTCCTCCCCAACTCATCTTTGGTTCTGTTGGGCTTCTGGTCATGTGTCAATTGTGCTGTGTGGAAGACTTTCCCTGGGGAGACTCATGGCACATTTCTAACTCAGCCCAGACAGGGACCCCATGACAAGGTGTAGATACCACCAAAGTGAACCAGAAAAGGTGCTTCTGCCTACCGAGTGAATCCCTGGCACACGGTGTTTTGATGTGAAATGCTCCCCCACAGGATTGTGTGTTCTTGAAGGTCAGAGAACTTTGCTGTCTGAGAAAGAGGGGGGTCTTATCAAGGCAGCTGGGGGGGGGGCAGGGCTGGGGGAGCAAGGTGTAAAGAGTGACATGCTGGACCAGGCACGGCTGACAAGCTTTGAGATCTTGTAGCATAATTCCTGTTTGCTCCCTGCTCTCTGTTCCACTAAGCCTCGAGGTGTTCCAATGCAGCACTGCAGCCACCATGGCGCCTGCTGTCTTTGTGTCATCTCCACCGTGACACACTGTAGCTCCTTGGCCTGTCAGCCATGTACAAATCAAGGCTCACGGAGGTCAGAACCTGGACATGTTCCTCATGGTGTTCCAGCACTTTCTGCGGTGCCTGGGATATCTAGGTGTTTGCAGACACTCCTGCATCTAGTCAATGATTGAAGGACGAATGGATGGGGCCAGGTGTGCCTGTGGCACCATCCCACTTACTCCAGATCTTTATGACTCTTTCCTTACTCAAACCAACCACTCAGGGTCACCTTTAACCCCGAGCAGAGTGTCATTCACGAATGACTAACGTAGACCCAGAGAGTATGTTACTTGGACTCTCCCTCTGGGTGACAGGCACTGGGAGCCAGTAGCTCCTTCTGTGACATTGCCTGTGAAGATGAAGGACACTGTGCCACACATCTGGCTCTCCAGCCTTATCAGTATCACCGTAAGGCCTCCAGGCCGCCTTCACACAAATTGTTTCTACTAGTTCCAGGGACCCTAGGAAGCTGTGCATCCTGGCTTGGCCTGCGATGGCTGACTCAGAAGTACCCAGTCCTTACCAGATTCAGGTTGTAGCCCCAAGTGGTGTCTGTCCCATGGGTCCTCACAGGCTAGGGAATGCCTCTCAGGTGACTTATGCCACAAGTCAGCACAGAGCCTCTTGGCAGAAGAAAGGTGGCTCTGAGGGCCTTTAGCTTACAGACTGGGCCACTCACTGAAAAGATAGCAAAAGGTTGTAGGGGTAGGGTGGGGAGTGAGACATGGGACAGGAATAGGGGTGGGTGGGATGTGGGGGTGGGGGGGGAAAGTGGAGGCTGAGGAGTAGTGGGTGGGAGACGGAGGGTGGGAGACGGAGGGTGGGAGACGGAGGGGGGGAGATGGAGGGGGGGAGACGGAGGGTGGGAGACAGAGGGGGGGAGACGGAGGGTGGGAGACGGAGGGTGGGAGACGGAGGGTGGGAGACGGAGGGGGGAGACGGAGGGTGGGAGACGGAGGGTGGGAGACGGAGGGTGGGAGACGAAGGGTGGGAGACGGAGGGTGGGAGACGGAGGGTGGGAGATGGAGAGGGAGACGGAGGGGGAGACGGAGGGTGGGAGACGGAGGGTGGGAGACGGAGGGTGGGAGATGGAGGGTGGGAGATGGAGGGTGGGAGATGGAGAGGGAGACGGAGGGCGAGACGGAGGGTGGGAGACGGAGGGTGGGAGATGGAGGGTGGGAGATGGAGGGTGGGAGACAGAGGGTGGGAGACGGAGGGTGGGAGATGGAGGGTGGGAGACGGAGGGTGGGAGATGGAGGGTGGGAGATGGAGGGTGGGAGACGGAGGGTGGGAGACGGAGGGTGGGAGATGGAGAGGGAGACGGAGGGGGAGACGGAGGGTGGGAGATGGAGGGTGGGAGATGGAGGGTGGGAGACGGAGGGTGGGAGACGGAGGGTGGGAGACGGAGGGTGGGAGACGGAGGGTGGGAGACGGAGGGTGGGAGACGGAGGGTGGGAGACGGAGGGTGGGAGACGGAGGGTGGGAGATGGAGGGTGGGAGACGGAGGGTGGGAGATGGAGGGTGGGAGATGGAGAGGGAGACGGAGGGTGGGAGACGGAGGGTGGGAGACGGAGGGTGGGAGACGGAGGGTGGGAGACGGAGGGTGGGAGACGGAGGGTGGGAGACGGAGGGTGGGAGACGGAGGGTGGGAGACGGAGGGGGGAGAGAGAGGGGGGAGACA
Organism: Acomys minous; assembly: GCF_964271855.1. Taxonomy (NCBI): domain Eukaryota; kingdom Metazoa; phylum Chordata; class Mammalia; order Rodentia; family Muridae; genus Acomys; species Acomys minous. Next base: position 2,865,208 of record NC_140492.1, read on the forward strand.
GAGGGTGGGAGACGGAGGGTGGGAGACGGAGGGTGGGAGACAGAGGGTGGGGCCTGTAGTCCCAGTACTCTGAAAGCTGAGGCAGAAAGCGATCACAGGAGTTTCAGGCCAATGTGAACTATAAAGAGGACTGTCTCAATAACAAAAATACAATAGCAACAAATGTCCTGCCCCTCACAGAGACCTGTGCCTGGCAAACAACATGTCAGTAAAACCCCACAAATGCTGGGGCTCTGGTGAGACAGAAATTCAGTGTTCTCTCCATGACACGTGGGGACAAGTGGCTCCAGGCAGCCCCAATGCCTGTCTTTTTCTGCTCAGGTCCTTCCTCACTGCCACATCCACGCTCACTCCGAGTGAGGAAGAGAAGCTGAGGCATCCCTCTGTGCAGGGCACTGATTCAAATCTTAGGTGACAGTTATTTGGGATCTTGTCACATGACTTCATCTAGCTGCAAGGGTGACTGGGAAATATATTCTAGCTGGGTGAGTCTGTGTTTTCCAGAAGTGACGGTAACTGTCGGAAGCTACGGCTCGGTGGTTAGAGCACTGGCTGCGCTTGCTCACTGCTTCTCACACCCATGTGGCAGCTCACAACCAGTTCCGGGCCTCTAACACCATCTCCTGGCTCCCCGGGCGGCTATATGCACAAGTGCCAATTAGGGCTTCAGACTGAGGTCTTTGTAGTTAAGGACAGGGAGTCAGATGGCAGAAGTTAGCTGTTTCCCTCAAACATGCTGTTTTTGAGACCACAGGTCAAGCATGGGGGTTCTGGAGCAGGGGGCAGCCGCTTTCCTCCTGCAGTCCCCAAATAGCAGCGGGCTTCCTGGAACTGTGAGCTGAGTTTTGGGGGCTTGGCTCCTTCAGTGTGGTGGTGGTGATGGTGGGGTGCTGCTGGTGCTGCTGGTGAGGGTGTTTCCTCTGTAACTCTCCACCTTATTCCTTTGTGGCAGGGTCTCTCACAGAAACTGGAGTCCCCTCTCTTTTCAGGTAGGCTGGTGACTTCCTCCTGTCACCACCACACCAGCACCCGGGTTACAGGCATGTGGGCACTGGGGATGCGAACCCAGGTCCTCACGTTTGTGTAGCAGGAATAGTCACCCACTGAGCCCATTTTCCTGGCTCAGGGCTACAGCAGTCTTAACTGTGTTTTAAAATCCACAGGCACTCTTGTCCATGTTCTTCTGTCTGCGGTTTTGTTTTGTTTTGTTTTGTTTTTCCATACAAGAAATCAAAACAGAGAAGTGCTTAAAACATTTATTTCAAAGTGACAACGCATGTTTCTCTGAGTGGCACTTTAAAAAATGAGGAGCAACACTTCCTAAAACAGCCGGCTTAGCTGAAGGACACCATTGTGTGACATTCCTGGAAGCCTTCCAGTCCCGACTTCATGAAAGGGACCGGGCCTCGGTCTTGCACCTGACTTTGGGTTCAAGCCTCGCAGGGCCTTGCTTCTCGAAAACATGGCACGCATGACCATCTAAGGATGGTGAAAGCCAAGGGCACTCGCCACCTGCTGTCACAGGCCAAGAGGTTCAGGGACCCCAGTGTTCCCACCTCCCCCTTGATCAGAAGAGAAAGTCTGGATACCCAGTGGGGTTGTGACCGCCTGAGGCTTCAGAGCTGGTCAGTAACGGGGACCAAGGGTGGCCTGGGGCCCATTCCCACCCGTCTCAGCTGAGGTCCTATCCCTGCCACCGGGTTGTCTGCTGCTTATTCCAGTGTAGACTGACCATTCAGGTGTCTGGTTCTGCTCAGAACGAAGTAGCAGCTTCTAAATTAAACAGTGACCAAGCTGGTGGCTGTGGAGCAGCCAATTGCAGGTCTCTCAGTATCGGTTTCTGCTGACCGCCTCATGGGCAGTGGCCCCCACAGTAACCCTCTGTACTCTCTGAAAGGCTTGTGTGTTTGAGGTGGAGCCTCGAACAGTGAGAGGAGGCACTACAGCGGAGGCAGGCGAGTGCTCGCTCTGAGAGTGGGGTGAAGGTGGCCAACCAACCGAGAGCTGAGTAGAGGAGGGGTGCAAGCTCCTGGGGCCCGGCCAGCTTTCTCAAAGGGTGCCTCTAGCCTGCTTTGACCTCCAGGCTAGGGTCAACCTACTCATTCACATTCTCAGAATCCACCAGGTCATCTTAGCCATGTGCCAGCTAGCTGATTATGTCAACTTATCGCTGCCGGGGCCTCAGAGAGAGCTAGGGATGGCTGCCACCTGTTCTTGGATGGCGTTCCAGGAAGCACAGGGGTGTAGTGACTGTGGCTGAACAAATAGTACCTCCACCGGGCTCCCAGGTGTCACGGGCATGAGTCACCCAGATGCTATCTGGAGGGAGAAAGTCCAGACAGGGTCACCAGTGAGTCACAGGGCCCGTCAAAGACCTTTGAGATATACAGAAACCAAGTAGGAAATAAAAACAAAACCGCACCGGGTGACCATGAGGCAAGCCTTGGCCCTGAGTCCACAGAAGAGGTAAGCTAGGCTTGGCACTCTAATACCTGTTGGGACCTTCCTGTTGTGTGTTTGGAGGTTCCCTATGAACCCAGTTTGGATTTGAACATATTAGGTATACGGCCCAGACTGGCTTCAAACTCAAACGTGATCTTTCCTTCATTAGCTTTCTGCTGGGAAAACTGCAGAGCTTGATGGTGTGGCTTCCAGGAGGGAGGCACGGGCTTGGCAGGGCTGAGGAAGGACCATAGAGCCAGGGAGGCCAAGCGCTGGGGTTTTAACGTGGGCCCTCTTCACAGCCCACATCAGCACAGGTCTCATGTGCTAAGCGTTCAGTTCCTTTCTTTTTTTAGACATGCCTGATATCATGCACTAACCCACCTGATAAGACTTTCATGAGTGTTATAAATGTGAATTATTAAATTGAAACACTGGGGTGAGTTCGGAAGAGTGTCACATGCGGGGTCTTCCGTAAAGTCCTCTCCCATGCTTCCCCCTCAGACACATGGAGCAGCCCCACCAGCACAGACAGAAAAAAGTGGGCCAAGACATCCGGCCTCTCTTGGGCGCCCAGTTCTAGTGCTAATTTAAAACTAAAACAAAAACAAAACAAAAACCCAAACCAAAACAACAACAACAAAACCCAAACAAACAAACAAACAATCAAAAAACTTTGCTTTAAATTCAAGAGAGAGGACCAGCGCTGTGGTGCAGGCAGAACTCTGTGAGTTCGAGGCCAGCCTGATCTACAAAGTGAGTCCAAGACAGCCAAGGCTACACAGAGAAACCCTGTCACGAACCCTGCCCCTGCCAAAAGTGTACGGAGAAGAATTATATGTGAATTAGTTTATGCCATTCTTAACCCTGGTATTAAATAAAAGTTTGAACGGACCATTGAGTTGTTTCTAGTGGGACACCACATTGACACCTGTTTGTCACAAGTTTGACATTCTTTTTGGAGACATTTAAGGTGGAGCCCAGTGCAGGCTGCCAGGCCCTCTGTCTCGGTGGTACTGAGGCGGGTGTGGCTAGGTGAGGAGCTCAGCTTTCATCCTGTCAGGACAAGATAGCACCATCCTTATCCTTTGAATCTCTTGCTCAAATTGTGATTTCCCGAGGACGTTCCAGGTCAGCCCTGGTTAGGTCCTTGTTCCCCAGTTGTGGGGACAGGAGGGTAAGAGGCTCGCTCATGCTTTCCCAGCCAGAAGCCAGGTTCAGGCTGTGGAAGAGAAGGTACAACTTCTCAGGGCCTCAGAGTCTCCAGATCGGCAGAAGGAAAGTAACCAGTGTCGCTTTGCTGCATCTCAGCCTTGTCACGTGTCAGGCAGCGGAGGTTTAAACAGGGAGCCCAGCAAGATCCAAGCCATTTCACCTCTGCTACTTACGAGGGTGGAGGGAGGTCTAAGATTCCCCAGCCTCCCTCCTCATTTTTCCTCCTGAAACTCCCTCCCTAACATCTCTTCCCCAACCTTTCTACCCTCAGACCCCTTCAGCCTGCCAAAGCTGGGAGGAGAAACCAAGAAAAACTTAGGAAAATCTTAAAGAAATATCCTCCTCCAAGCCCCCCCCCCAGTGACATTAGGACTAAGATACAGAGAGCAGGCCTCGTTTTCTATTCTTCATCAATCATCATCATTGTCACTACCACCACTATCATCAATCACCACCATCATCACCATCATCATCAATAACTATCACCATCACCGTCAACACCACCACCACCAAAATCACCACCATCACCATCACCACTATCACCATCACCACTATCACCATCACCACCATCACCACCACCACCACCACTATCATCACCACCACCAAAATCACCACCATCACCATCACCACCATCACCACCACCACCACCACCATCACCACCACCAAAATCACCACCATCACCATCACCACTATCACCATCACCACCATCACCACCACCACCACCACCATCATCACCATCACCAAAATCACCACCATCACCACCATCACCATCACCACCATCACCACTATCACCATCACCACCATCACCACCACCACCATCACCATCACCACCATCACCATCACCACCATCACCACCACCACCACCACCATCACCACTATCACCACCACCACCATCACCACCACCACCATCACCATCACCACCATCACCATCACCACCATCACCACCACCATCACCACCATCACCACCACCTAGTATTTCACACTAGGCAGATTGCACAGCAGTTTCAGCCCTATGGAAACAGTGTTCCCACTTGGCCTGACGTGAGTCTGTTTGGGGTGTCCTGAAAGGCTGCCAGAGGCCTGGAGCAGGTCCCTGCATGGATCCTACGTGAGCTTTGCTGTTTACAAGCTGTGGGCCTCGGCTACAGTCAGGGTTACGGGTGTGCTTCTGCCGTGTGCTTGCTGCTGATGGAGATGCTTCTCTGGCTCCGTCGTTTTGTCCTTGTCTCTCTGCTCTGCTGAGGACCAGAAATGGCCTTTTGCAGCTGCGTTTGGCCAGACACAGGATGGGTGGTCTTGCGGGCGTGAACTGGAGCTATAGCCCGCATCTGCTGGCTTGGGGAGGTGTGGGGAAAGCTGTGTTCAGGCCTTCCCTGCAGGGCTCGGGTGTTTGCTCAGTGCCTGGCAGCAGAGTTGCTCTCTTTCTTCTCCTAAGCCTTCTGCAAATAGAAACTATTTGGGTTGAACCTGAAGCTAAGTCCTGGCGGGCAGAGCTTGAGTTGTTGTGGTAAAGTCAAAGTGAACCGTGGGTGAAACTGACGCCTTCCCCAAGGCCTTCGCCTGGGACAAGGACTCCTGCCCCCAGCACGTGCCTCAGTTCCCCTGCTGCGCCTGCTATTGGCCCACGCTTCCAAGAGGCCCCTGCTGTGGTCCTCTTTCCATACAAGCTTTGTTTCAGTGGTCAGAGCCATCGTATCTTTTCATTTTCCTTTCTTTCTTTCTCTCTCTCTCTCTCTTTCTTTTTTCCGTTTTTCGAGACAGGGTTTCTCTGTGTAGCCTTGGCTGCCCTAGACTCACTTTGTAGACAGGGCTGGCCTTGAACTCACAGCGATCTACCTGCCTCTGCCTCCCAAGTGCTGGGATTAAAGGCGTGTGCCACCGCGCCGGGCCTTCATTTCTTAACGTGGATGGCCAGAATACGACTTCCTGTCCATGTTATCTTTTGTCTTAGGGCTGGCTTGGTGGCTGAAGCTTGGTGGCCCAAGTGTGAGGACCAGACTTTGGGTTCTCAGATGAGTGTGGAGGTCAGCCTGTGATTCCAGCCTTGGAAGTCAGAGACAGGTGATCTGCAGAGTGAGCTGGCTGTGGAGACTAGCCATGCAGGCATGCTCCGGGCAGAGTGCAGAGAGACCCTGGCTCAGTGAAGACGAAAAGTGCAGGGTGTATGCCACACACACACAGATCACAACACACACACACACACACACACACACACACACACAGAGACACACACACACACACAACTCATAGCACACACATATCCACACCCCCCCACACACAGACCACACCACACACACACATACACACACAAACCTCATGACACACACACCCCACACCCATACCCACACACAAGCCTCTGCCCACTTCTAAGAATAGGTTTGTTAGAGCGCACACTCTCCAGCCACCAACACTAGTGGATTGTCTTGTTCCTAAGAGCTGAGAAGTAAAATCAACACCCGGCAGATCCTCAAGGCAGCCACGTGCTTGGACGATGAGCCGGGCATGAGGGTGGCCCCAGGAGGCAGAGGCCGGGGAATCTCTGGGAGTCCCATCCCAGCTGGGGCTGCATAGTGAGAAGTGAGACCAAAATGACAAATAACCCATGAATTAAAGTATATGTTCATCTGCTGGTGCCATGTAATAAGTGAGCCATGCCGAGTGACAAGCAGTCTTCTCTTACTGAGGGTATTGGTCATGTTAGGTCAGGGCCTAATGGCTCCTCTGGGTGTGGAGTGTGTGTGTGTGTGTGTGTGTGTGTGTGTGTGTGAGAGAGAGAGAGAGAGAGAGAGAGAGAGAGAGAGAGAGAGAGAGAGAGACAGAGACAGAGACAGAGAGAGAGAGACAGAGAGAGAGAGAGAGAGACAGAGAGAGAGAGAGAGACAGAGAGAGAGACAGAGAGAGACAGACAGACAGACAGACAGACAGAGAGACAGAGATAGACGTGTTCATGTAGATAGTATGGAAATATCCACGTGCAAATATGTATATGTACATCTGGAGGTCTTCCGTGATGGGGAACGTCTTCCATAGCCATACACATGGTCTCTCACTGAACTTGGATTTCACTGACTTCTCAGGCTGCTTCGCCAACAGAGCCCATAGATCCCCCTCGGCCCCCCAACACCCCCCCCTTGTCTCTGCCCCTCCAACAGTGGGATTCCAGACACGCACTGCTGGGCCTGGCTTACATGCAGGTTCTGGGGCCACAGCTCAGGTCCTCACGTTTGCCCAGTGGGCACTTTGCTGGCTGCGCGCTCTCTCTCTCTCCAGCCCCCTATTATGGTTTTTAATTTTTTATGTGACTGTGTCCCTGGGTACAACTGCCCCACAGATGTCCACAGAGGCCAGAGGAAAGCATTATGTCCTTCAGGGATGGAGTTTGAGTCACTGTGTGGGTGCTGGGAACCAGCAAGTGCTCTTAACCTCTGTGCTGTGGTCTCTCTAGAGCTGCTTAGTGTTTGATGGACTCTTTGCCTTAAGTCCCTCTGCTTCTCTTCGCTGTCCCCACCCCCCATTCCCACCAATCCTCTCACTCCCCCCCCCGCACCCCACCAATCCTCTCACTCCCCCCCCCGCACCCCACCAATCCTCTCACTCCCCCCCCCGCACCCCACCAATCCTCTCACTCCCCCCCCGCACCCCACCAATCCTCTCACTCCCCCCCCCGCACCCCACCAATCCTCTCACTCCCCCCCCCGCACCCCACCAATCCTCTCACTCCCCCCCCTGCACCCCACCAATCCTCTCACTCCCCCCCCCGCACCCCACCAATCCTCTCACTCCCCCCCCCGCACCCCACCAATCCTCTCACTCCCCCCCCGCACCCCACCAATCCTCTCACTCCCCCCCTGCACCCCACCAATCCTCTCCCCCCGCACCCCACCAATCCTCTCACTCCCCCCCCCGCACCCCACCAATCCTCTCACTCCCCCCCCGCACCCCACCAATCCTCTCACTCCCCCCCCCGCACCCCACCAATCCTCTCACTCCCCCCCCCGCACCCCACCAATCCTCTCACTCCCCCCCCCGCACCCCACCAATCCTCTCACTCCCCCCCCGCACCCCACCAATCCTCTCACTCCCCCCCCGCACCCCACCAATCCTCTCACTCCCCCCCTGCACCCCACCAATCCTCTCCCCCCGCACCCCACCAATCCTCTCACTCCCCCCCCGCACCCCACCAATCCTCTCCCCCCGCACCCCACCAATCCTCTCCCCCCGCACCCCACCAATCCTCTCACTCCCCCCCCCCCGCACCCCACCAATCCTCTCACTCCCCCCCCCACACCCCACCAATCCTCTCACTCCCCCCACCTCCCCACCCCCTCCCCCCACCACTTTCACTTCCACGTTCATCTAACCTTGTCACACACGGTTTTATGTGTGTGACTATATAAAATCCAGCAACCAAGCTGAAAGGACCCGTGTGTCTGTCGTTCTCTGACTGACTAGTCACTATGGTTGTCTCCGTTTTCCCACAAATGACATTTCTTCCTTATGGCTGAAAACTCTCCCTGCATATGTAACCTGCTGCTGTCCATTCCCCGGTTGCTGGACACTTCGCTTGTTTCCATAACTCAGCTGTTGGGAGCAGCGTTGCAGTGAGCACTGGTGTATCTCTGTGGCACGGTGACGGCTTTCTGTCCTTCGGGAGACGTGAATTTGAATGCTAGTTCTAGCATTTTAAGAAACCTGATTTCCGGAGAGGTGGCGCCAGCTTAGGCTCCGTTCTGCAGGGTTTCGCTTTTGCCCATATCTACAAAACGGATATGTTTTAACTTCATCGCCTCTTTCTAGCTTTATCTTCAGGTAGATCAGGTTCTGAGGAAGACGGGGGCTTCAGCATATGACTGGGGCAAATACACTTTCAAGCTCGCAAAGGTAGCTACAATTTCTTTGCTTTCCCCCTGCCTAGAGGCCAGCTCTGTGTCCTCTGAAGGACCTGTGTGCCTGTGTGTGTGAACAGCAGTGTGTGAGCAGCTGTGAGTGTGCACCATATTGTGGTACAAGCAGCGCTGACCTCAGTTAGAGGCGACTTCCTCCTGGACACTCTGGCCTCTCCGAGTGGCCTTGAGTTTTTCTGGCCCCACTGCAGAGGCCATGTGTGACTGTCACCCAACAGTCCTGCTCTAATTGTTCTCCTTTATTTTACTTGTTTTATTTTAAATGAAAGACTTGATAACCATGGATTCTGGGTGTGGCTCAGTGGATAGAACACTTACAAAGCGTGTGTAAAGCTCTGGGTGTGATTCCTCAGCATCACAAACAGACTCGGTGATGTATACTTGTCATCTCAGCACTTGGAAGGTGGAGGCAGCAGGGTCAGGAGTTTAAGGCCATCCTCAGACATAGTAAGTTTGGGGCCAACCTAGGCTACAAGAAAATCTGTCTTAAAAACCAAAACAATAGCTGGGCGTGGTGGTACATGCTTTTAATCCCAGGACTCAGGAGACAGAGGCAGGCAGATGTCTGTGAGTTTGAGGCCAGCCTGGTCTACAAAGTGAGTCTAGGACAGCCAAGGCTACACAGAGAAACCCTGTCTTGAAACACACACACAAAAAACAAAACAACAAAACAACAATAAACCCCAATAGAGCCAAAGCAAAAGTCACAAAAGAAATCACAATAGAATTTAGAAAATATTTTCCATGACATGGTTAGGAAATAGTAGATATTAAAATAAATGAAAGATCACTAAAGGAGCTTTAAGCATTCTCCTGGGAGGGGGGAAGACAAATAAACTAATAAACTTGAATTTGAACTTCAAAGTTTAGATTTTTTTTTTTGCTTTCTTTTTTAAGATTTATTTATTATTATTATGTATACAGTGTTCTGTCTGCAGGCCAAAAGAGGGCATCAGAATACATTATAGATGGTTGTAAGCCACCATGTGGTTGCTGGGAATTAAACTCAGGACCTTTGGAAGAACAGGTGGTGCTCTTAACCACTAAACCATCTCTCCAGCTCCCCAAAGTTTAGATCTTTAAACAGGTTCCCCTGAAACAGGAGTGGCTGTGTGCCCTTGGGGGCGGGGTCCACACACCTCTGCATCACCGTGAAGTTTCTTTGCATGGACTGACAGGCTCCACCCACCTGCCCCCTTGGACTTCCTCCATTGCTGACTCTGACATCTCTGTGGTTGTGAGAGTCATGACAGCTTCTTGGGATGCGAGCCATTCTCACTGTTCACTTCTCTCCCCACAGCGGGAGGTGACGATCCTCTCGGAAACGTCAGGTGGCCAGTCTCAGGCGCTGCTCACTTTCCCAACACGCCGACCTAGGACGGACCCTGCCCTAACTTGGGCTCTTGGCCACTGGTTTACTTCTTGAGCCACAGAGGCCTTCCACACCCACCCACTCCTAGTCTGGCTGGACTGGAATCACATGGAAGACACAGCTCTGGGCATGTCTGAGAGTGTATTTCCGTCGGGGTTTAAGTGAGGGAAGACACCGTGAATGGCAGCGTCTTGTGGGCTGTGATGCTGGACTCAATGCAAAGCAAAAACAGGAGAGTGAGGCGAGCGCCCGCATTCTTCACTGTGGACGCTCCCACCCCCGCCTCCCCAGCATGGTGGACTGTATCCTTCAAACTGTGAGCAGCCCAGTGCTCGAGCACCACCACGTGAGCAGGAGCAGAGCACCGCCCGAGCCCAGAGAAGACACCTCAGCATGCGATGCCAGGTGACTGAGGCTGAACACAAAATGCCACAGATTGTCTCCGTCCATATCTGCGAATGGCCCAGAGCAGCCAATTCACTGAGACACAAAGTAGCTTGGCTCTTAGCAGGACGGAAGGGAAGGGAGATGGTGAGAGCTGCAACCCAGTAGAGGGGAGAGTGTGAAACAGTTAGCTGAATAAATGTCACGGAATTGTAGATGGTAAAACCGTCAGTTGTATGTTGCATAAAGAAAGAATCAAGGACACATGACAATAGTGTGAGAAACACCAACCACATGATCACAACTTTCACTCCTACCACCTATCCTGTGACAGGCCACTTTGCAGCCAGTCTTTCCTAAGCCTTCAGCTTTCTTTTGGAGACCAAACAGCATTATACCACATGGATTAAAACCTGCCAACTGCCTATCTTTAGTATTTTTTGAACGTATAAAAAATATTTTTTTAAATAAAAAAGCTTACTTTACAATTGGATGGATAAGAGCAGGTTATTCCATCCACTGAGTCCACTCAACAATTCTTAATTCTGAAGGGTGAGGAAATTAAGATCACAAGCTGCTTTCAAATGTGGAAATTGGCGCTGGGCAAAAAGCTGGTAATCAATAAATCAAGAAATGCTGCTGGGTTGCAGAACCTCCTGTGAAAATGCTGACTTCATACTTTTCCTTTGTCATCTGGGATTTCAAACACTTTTTATAAGTTGTTGAAAAGCTACAGAGTCCAGCACCAGGTGCCGATGCCTGATGGATACAATGAAAAGCCTTTTATCAAGTGCCCTTCTGACGTTAGTCCTAGCATTTGAAGACCCTTTCTTGTCCTTGTGTGTGTGCACACGTTTCTCTGTGTGGATTTAGGTGTGTGCACCATGGTTTTATGCGTAGAGGTCAGAGAATAACCTGTGTCACGCCTTGCTCTCCAGCTTGCTTGCTGGGTAAGCCTGGCTAGATCTGATGTTGGATTTCCCAAGCAGATGGCTCCTGTCACACGGAGTCTGTCTCCACCACTTGTGCTATTCGGCTGGGCCAAGGGATGACCCCGTGGCCCTTTGGAAAGGCCAACAGTTCTGCCTTCTCAGTTGCTCTTGAGCAAGAGGGAGGTGTATGACATTCAAGACATCTGTCGAGTGTCTATGACACTGAAGACATAATATGACGCAGAGAATTCAAGAAGCCCTTAGGGATGTCTGCCTCAGAGGAGGTGGCTTCTGTTATTGATACTGAAGGGCAAATATGAGACTTCAATTAGGCCAGATCTGGAGTCCAAAAGAGAGTAGGCTGAGACACATTGCTCGCCATGGCTGCTAGAACAATCTGCCCGACAATCTCTTGCCTAAGACATCTTATGGGGGCCAACGAGACAGTGCAGTTAGTAAAAACACTTGCCACTCAAGTGTGAGGGCCTGAGTTTGATCCCCAAAACCTCAGCACCGAATAAGAGGAGCTAAGTGGATCCTGAGGGTTGGCTGGTTTGCAGGTCGAATTGACAGGTCCTCAGGCTGATGGGAGATCCTGTCTCAAAGTGCAAGGTGGAGGGTGACTTAAGTTGCCTGGTGTCACTCTGCCTCTGCCTCAGCTCGTCTCCTCACTCCCTGTTTAATGTCAGCCATCCTTGGCTCAGCCTTTTCCCGTCTCATGACATCCACATTTACTTGACTATTGCCCTCTTGAACATCTGTGGATCCTGGTGATCGCGCTGGTGCCTGTCTGTATTAATGCAGGCAGTCTCCGGTCCACGTGCAACCTGCCTTCTTTGCCGTGTGTGACAGTTAGTCAGAACCTGGGCGACGAGGTGACAGATATCCTGCCTCCTAAAACAGAGAAACAAGAGGTGCTACGTGCAGTTGTGTGTTTGGTGGGGATCTCTCTAAGGCTCCTTGGTAGCCTGTGGGTCAGACAAAGGTTTAGTCTATGAGAGAAACCTGCAAATAGCATCATCCATGTGTCAGAAGAAGCAGGGTCTGTACAAGGCTGGGGCCTTGAGGAGCAAGGATGTGTAGGTCAGGCAAAGAGTCATGGCATGTGGCTTAGGTGGTGGGTGACCCTGGGGGAACACAGGAAATCAAAGGGAGCGAGCCAGGAAGCAGTGTTCGTCGGTGGCTCCCACTTTAGTCCCTGCCTCCAGGTTCCTGCCTTGAGTTCCTGTCCTGACTTCTGTCCACGGGAGGCTATCAACTCTAAGCTGAAATAAATTCTTCCCTCTCTAACTTGCTTTTGGTGATGGTGCGACATAAAGCCAAGACATTTTTCTTGTCTTCTTTTCCTCTCCCTCCTTTTCCTCCTCTTCCTCCGCCTTCGTGTGTGTGTGTGTGTGTGTGTGTGTGTGTGTGTGTGTGTGTGTAAGGGTGTGTATGTGCCATGATGTATGTAAGTGAAGGTTAGAAGACAGCTTTCGAGGCTAACCCTCCCACTTCCAGCTGGCTTGAGGTAGGGTATGTCTTGTGTCCGCCACTGCTGTGTACTCTTAGCTGGCTGATGCTCCTGATTCTGGGATTCTGGGATGCGCCACCACATTAGGCTTTGTACTTGGGCCCCAGGGGTCAAACTCAGACTGTGTAATGAGCACTTTCACCCAGCGGTCCATCCCCTGGCCCACTCCTCTCTTCTCTTGTCTGGATGCTTCTCGAGTCTCTCACCGCTGTCTCAGGAAGGTACGTGTGGTTACATTTGGGGATGACGTGGACAATCCAGAACCATCTATCTGCTCACCTCAAGGCCCTTCCCTTAGTCACACCTGCCAAGTCCCTTTTGACGTGAAGGGAAGGTAGGGGCCTCAGAGACTAACATGTGGACACCCTGGAAGGCTTTGCTCTGCCCACCTCTGCACCCTCTTAGCCCCATTCTCATCGCCTTCTCTTCCATGCCTCAGCGGGAGCTTCTGCCCCAGCCAACATCTCCAGCCATCCAGCCCCAAACTCCCTTCGGCCTCCAGAATTCAACGACAACACCTTTATCCCTCTTTCCCTTGAAGGTCCCAAGTTCTCAGCTATTTCCGGAGCCCCCTCCCTGGAAGCCCACCTCCCCTGGGAGGTTCCCGCCCCCACTTCAGAGCTGACACCCCCCCACCCCCCCCACCCCCCACGCTTACCTGGTCACTCACTGGAGCACATAACAGAATTCTGCTAATATTTTTCTGTGTTTCTTCTTTGGTCAGGGCAGAGAGAGCCTCAGTACCAGCCCCTCACCCGCAAGAGTCAGCATTCACTGCACAGAGCAAATGAATAAAAAGGCAACATGTGGTCTTATCTCAAAAGTGGACGGATTGGTCATGTCAGTGACCAAATTAACCAGAATGCTCAGTGTCGACTCCTGCACACGGGAAGAAAGGGAGGAAATACGAGCCACAGTAGACCCTCAGGAGGGCCATCCGCCCCCACCCCCTACCCAGTCCCCAAGTTACTTGGCTGGGCTGTGAAATTTCATTCTTAGATACATTTGGGGAAAAGGAAGGGAGTCCCTTCGAGAACATTCTAGACACAGCTGTGCTGGGAAGGACTCCAACAGCCTTTCTGTTTCCTTTTGCCCCAGCAATCCCCTGAAAGCAGTGGCCCCAGGAGCACCTCAGGGAGTCCCTTTCATACCCGGCCTCTCTTGGCCTCCACAGCTGTGATTTCTTTGGTACTGATTTTGAACTACACAACTGGTCAGGAAAATGCCAGAAACCAGTTTTTACTTGAAACACCCATTTTCAGGGCCATTTGTAATTTCGCCAAACTAGATGGTGAGTTAGCAAGCGCTGACTGATGTAACAGCCCATCTAAGTGTGACAGTGGCCTACCGTAAAGACACCAGTCCGCTTACGCACACTCTGACGCTCTCCTGGGCCTACTCAGTGCGATAACTCAGGGGTCCTGTCATCTCACCTTCAATACATGACCTCAGGGATTATCACCGAAGAAGGAAAAAGTGTGTCAAAGGTCAGCATGGGAGCCTTACGGCCAGAGTCAAAGGAGGTGGGTAGGGCAGCCACAACAGAGGCTGGGAAACGCAGAATTACCTGGTTTCTGATCCACAAATGCCTACACCACTTGTGGCCTCCTCTTGACTTTTGATCCATGTGACATTTGCCCTAACAGCCACAGATGTCTGGAAGCATGGAGACCAAATCTCGAGGCCACCAACTGTTCCTGGTGTCATGATATAACCACCGATGTACTTCTGCAAAATTCACGACAGTTTGGCCACCTTGTAGTGAGAATCTAGCGGTAAATTTTCTATCGGTGGTAACATGTGCGAAGTGAGTGTGTGGTGTCCTCAGGTGACCACATTTTAGGCTCTGTTTGGTTTTCCTTCCAAATAGTTTAAGAACCAAGGCCCAGGGTGTTTGGCTTTATGACCAAAAGGCTGAAGTTTTCTGTCTTAGGATTCTGTGGGCTGCTGGGTTATTGTCAGCAAGATGCCCGGGCTGAGTGTCCTAGCCCTCCCTGGCTGTTCCCCCCATGGATTGAAAGGGCAGAGCTGGGTTCTGGCTAGGCTGCCTTCCAGTGCATTCTGTTTACCTGCTTTGGGCCAGGGGCCCCTCTGAAGCACCCTCACAGGCAGGGCCTTCCTGATGGGACCTGCTGGGGCTGGAGTGTGGAGAACTTTTGTCCCTATAAAGGGCTGTGTGGTGGGAGGCTGAAGCGTGCTGTGTGTCATGCCTCCGAAGCTGAGGATTCCTCACGGGGCTGAATGTACAACAGCACGGAAAAGATGCCACTGATGTTGGCTTAACCGGCCTCTGGGTGCCAGCGCCTCCCACTGAGGGCTCCCTGAAACAATATTCTGAGGAGGTCTGAGCCGAGGAGTGGTCAAATAGATCAATGACTGCCACAGGAATGCGTGAGTAATAGAACATATCCCAGACCAGGCCTCCGCCACATGGAGTAGGTGAGTGCACGCCTCCTGGCCTGTGCAGAGCTGCCACACCTGCGCCTGAGGCTCAGGGCTGACTTTGTATTGCAAAACAGAAGGTTTTGTCTTGCAGGCCTCTCTGTCCTTGCTCAGTGAGGAGTCACCCTAGTGGGAGAGAGATGAAGCCAGGATGTCTGTGGACTTGGCTGTTGTATGTGCTTTCTCCTTTCTTTCTTTCTTTCTTTCTTTCTTTCTTTCTTTCTTTTTTAACATTTTGATCTGAAACATCTGTTTTCACTTAAAAGCACATCTTTATCAGTGGCCGTTTGCATCCATCCCGAGGAGACAGTTCAGGCAGATGTGGCTGTTGTGGGATTTTTGTATGGTTCATTAAAAAAAAAAAATAATAATAAATGTGGAATTCATTTCTTCTCTGCTCCCTTCCCAGTGAAGTTAAATCCAAGAAATTTGCAAGCCTCACATTTCTGTGTATGCAGAACACACCCTCTCTGCTTGTCCTATTGCGTGAGTCATGGCATCTCTGTGATGCATATATTAATGACTCATTTCGCACTACGAGGGATGGCTGCAGGGTGCTCTTAGGAAGGGAGCCAACTGGCTTCAAAGGTTGGTGATGGGGCTCCTCACTTCAGTGGAGCAAGGCTGGCGTGGAGGCTGCGCTGTGCACACTCAGGCGTGTGTAATTTAGGCAACCATTGTCATGGCTCAGAGCAGGGGGTAGCAGGGCAAACTGGAAGCAATTAGGGAAAGCTGGGGCGTAGCGGCTCGGTGTCACCAAGCCATGACCAGGTGCTGGAGATCGAGGGTGGGTGGCAGAAGGGACACTGAAGGTGAAGCCACAACTCCGTGTGGTGTGTGTTTTGTTTTTGTTTCTGCTGCTGTGATAAAATAGCCTGACAAAAAGCGACCTGGGTGAGGAAGGGTTTGTTCAGTTTACAGTTGTGGTTACAGTCCCAAGTCAGGCGCTCGAGTCACATCCAGGGTCAAGGGCAGAGAGAATACAGACACCTCCTCTCCTGCTTGCTGTGCTCAGTGCCCAGCACTGAATACTCAGCTAATTTTCTCCACTCTTAAACAGCCCAGGGTCCACCCAAGACTTTCCGTCCCCACATTCAGGGTGTGTCTACCTACCCCAGTTATCAAGAGGACTGCCCCTGCCCCCCCCCTGCCCCCCCCCCCCCGCCCCATAGACATCCACAGGCTAACATGAGCCAGGCAGTACCTCCCAATATGATTCTGTATTGTGACACTTTAACAGTTAAAATTATTCAAAGCAATATGTGTCTGGAAGATGCTCCAGCCACGGAGGAGCTCGTGTTGGTGTGCTGTGGGACCCTGCTGCCTGCAGGTGGAGGGCCATCCCACCGTCTGATCCTTTCGAGTCCCAGGGCAGCTCTGCACCATGTCTTAGGGAAGGGGAGTCACCGGCAGATCCCTGTTGGGGTCCTACCCCTGAGAACCTTGTTTTTGCTCCTCTTCGCCTCCCTGCTCTGCCCAGGCATTGGTGGCATGCAGGCAACTCAGTTCTATTCAACGTCTATTAATCCTGTGTCGGTGACTAGAGAGGTTTCATATGGTTGGGTTAAATTGTTGCCATCTTTATTCTGTGAAATGACACACGTAGTCTGTGTTCCTGTCTTAGTTGCTTTGCTCATCGCTGGGACATGAGCTCGAGGTGGGAAGGCTCCTTTGGCTCACGGTTTAAGGGTGCACAGCCCACCATCATTATGGGGGGGGTGAGGATCCACAGGAACAAGGGGGCAGAGAGAGACAGCTGCAGCCAGGTGCTCAGCTCACTGTTTCTACTTCAGCCTAGGACCCAGAAGCCCCTGGGATGGCGCCACTCACACTGACAGTGGGTCACCCACAGTGGTTAGTGTAACATAAGAAATCGCTTATGGGCACTCCCACAGGCTGGTTTTCATGGAGGTCTCAAGCCCTGTCTGGCTGACAAGGTTGAGTTTCACGACACTAATGGACCTCTTTTTCTGGACATCTTAGCTTTTTCCACCTGTGATCCTTTTTCACTCAAGATTTTTGTTTGTTTGTTTGTTTGTCTTTTGAGACAGTGTTTTTCTCTGTGGCCCTGGAATCTTGGAACTCACTATGTACCCAGCTAGGCTTGAACTCAGAAACGTGCCTGCCTCTACGTTCCAAGTGCTGGGACAGACAGCATGCCTGGCCTTACTCATGGATTTTTACCCAACCTCAAATATATAAAATAGGTACACAAAGCAAGCTACAGCAGTAATAACCTCTCCAAATGGATCGTGAAATCCTTCTTCAGTCTACATACAATTTCATCATTTATTAGACACAAAAGGACATTTTTTAAATAGTTGGCTGGACTTGCTGGGTTATCTTTACAGAAGGAATCAAATCCTGGATGAATATTTTATGCTGTAGGATGTAGAACGTTGTCAGGGTTTTTCTAAGCAAGGCTGATATGCAGATTATCCACTGTGGATTCTGCTTCATAGATTCACATTGTGCACACAGTGTGCCCTGAGGGTATTCACAGTGCTGAGTGTGCACACAGTGTGCCCTGAGGGTGTTCACAGTGCTGAGTGTGCACACAGTGTGCCCTGAGGGTGTTCACAGTGCTGAGTGTGTGCACAGTGTGCCCAGAGGGTGTTCACAGTGCTGAGTGTGTGCACAGTGTGTTCAGAGGCTGTTCACAGTGCTGAGTGTGCACACAGTGTGCCCTGAGGGTGTTCACAGTGCTGAGTGTGCGCACAGTGTGTTCAGAGGCTGTTCACAGTGCTGAGTGTGCACACAGTGTGCCCTGAGTGTGTTCACAGTGCTGAGTGTGTGCACAGTGTGCCCTGAGAGTGTTCACAGTGCTGAGTGTGCACACAGTGTGCCCTGAGAGTGTTCACAGTGCTGAGTGTGCACACCGTGTGCCCTGAGGGTGTTCACAGTGCTGAGTGTGCACACAGTGTGCCCTGAGAGTGTTCACAGTGCTGAGTGTGCACACAGTGTGCCCTGAGAGTGTTCACAGTGCTGAGTGTGCGCACAGTGTGTTCAGAGGCTGTTCACAGTGCTGAGTGTGTGCACAGTGTGCCCTGAGGGTGTTCACAGTGCTGAGTGTGCACACAGTGTGCCCTGAGGGTGTTCACAGTGCTGAGTGTGCACACAGTGTGCCCTGAGAGTGTTCACAGTGCTGAGTGTGTGCACAGTGTGTCCTGAGGGTGTTCACAGTGCTGAGTGTACACACAGTGTGCCCTGAGGGTGTTCACAGTGCTGAGTGTGCACACAGTGTGTCCTGAGGGTGTTCACAGTGCTGAGTGTACACACAGTGTGCCCTGAGGGTGTTCACAGTGCTGAGTGTGTGCACAGTGTGTTCAGAGGCTGTTCACAGTGCTGAGTGTGCACACAGTGTGCCCTGAGGGTGTTCACAGTGCTGAGTGTGCACAGTGTGCCCAGAGGGTATTCACAGTACTGAGTGTGCACACAGTGTGCCCTGAGGGTGTTCACAGTGCTGAGTGTGCACACGGTGTGCCCTGAGTGTGTTCACAGTGCTGAGTGTGCACACAGTGTGCCCTGAGAGTGTTCACAGTGCTGAGTGTGCACACAGTGTGCCCTGAGGGTGTTCACAGTGCTGAGTGTGTGCACAGTGTGTTCAGAGGCTGTTCACAGTGCTGAGTGTGCACACAGTGTGTCCTAAGGGTGTTCACAGTGCTGAGTGTGTGCACAGTGTGCCCTGAGGGTGTTCACAGTGCTGAGTGTGCACACAGTGTGCCCTGAGGGTGTTCACAGTGCTGAGTGTGTGCACAGTGTGTTCAGAGGCTGTTCACAGTGCTGAGTGTGCACACCGTGTGCCCTGAGGGTGTTCACAGTGCTGAGTGTGCACACAGTGTGCCCAGAGGGTGTTCACAGTGCTGAGTGTGCACACAGTGTGCCCTGAGGGTGTTCACAGTGCTGAGTATGCACACAGTATGTGCTCAGAGGGTGTTCACAGTGCCAGGTGTGTATACTGCGTGTGCTCACAACCCTGGCTGCAGTGAAGCCTCTGAGTCAGTGATGCCAGGAGCTGCTTAGACTCTTCACTTGCTTTTTAACTCAGCATTAATATTTATTTTATGTGTGCAAAGCTTTTAGTTTTGCTGAGTTTCTGTGAGCATCACAGTCCTCCATGGTTGCAACCCATGTTTTAACATGTGAGAGTACTGCTGAGTTAAAGCCACCTAAGGGGACTTTGCTTTGAGTGGGCAATAGATGCAAATCAGAGGCCCACACCCGATCCAGTAGACAGGAACAGGAGACGAGTTACTCCTTGGAAAAGACTTTATTAGGAGAATGACAGCACCATGGCCTCAGACAGCCGTGATGGGACCCTGGAGAGGGAGAACACGCCTTCAGGTGCAAGAGGGAGCTTCATGGGGGCACGGGGACTGTCATGATAGCATGACACGGGTCCTGAAGGAGAGACCGACCCTTCGTTTCCGGAGAAATGAAGAGAATCCATGACAGGTTTCTAGAAGGGCGAGGAGCTCCAGGCCACATGGCCTGACCCACGTGCCGAGAGTCACAAAGCAGACAGACACCCAACTAAATAGTAACTGCGAGTGTCCTGGGTATCAGGTTGGAGGCTGCGGCGGCTGTGGCAGCGAGGGAGCCTGCAGGTGTTGGAGGGTATCCGCCAGAGAAGACTAGTTGACACAGGTTTACGCCAATAGAAAGTTTTTATGGGTGCTCTGGATCCCAGTGCTGAGCCTGTCCCAGGATGAACTTTTAAGCACAACACCACATCTTGGGTGGACATACCTCAGCTAGCAAGAACTGTCAGAAGTGGAGCTACAGAAGCCACAAAGCAAGCTTAGTACATTTCCGGATGTTCCCAGAACTACGGGCTTTGAACTATTAGGTCTTTGCCTTTGGCAAGTGGTGCCTTCTATGTACTGAGTTTTACGAGCCGCCCAGCACTTCCATCATGGAGTCAGTCATGCTAAGGTTCGGGCCCTGCTACAGAAGATCACAGCGAGGTGCTTTTTGCTTAATTTCTGGGAAAAGAGGCAGCTAGAGGGTCTGTAACATAAAAACAGGAAACCCAGGGTCACAGAACCAGGACCAGTGGGGCCAGAAACACCAGGGTAGAGTTTCACCTGACAAACAAGACTTGAGATTCTCACAGATGTTTGTGGGCCCCACGGTGACATCACCCTCCCCTCCTCTCCAAGCGTTCCCATGGCTTCTCCATCATTTTTGTTCACTCTGAGTCCCGGACAAGACTGGAGGGTTAATGTTGCCATTGGGTGTTTCTAATGTCTGTTACAAAGCATGGAGCAGCCAGTGGCTCTGCACACCACCATCCAGGCTGGCATTAGGTGCGGAGGGGGCCTGAGGGTCAGTTAGCTAGCTCTACCTGTATGGAAGAGTATAGTTACTTTGGCTTTGCAGTGTAATAATATAACATTCTAACATAGGGGTTGTGCTCCGATTTTTTTAAAAAAATGACCCTTTCTTTAACATATACTAGCATTCATTGTGGGGGATTTTTTTTTTACCAGTTTTTTACCAGTGTTCATTTAAAACTGAGAACACCCAATCTCTCTTTATAATTCATCCCAGTCAACTATGCTGACCAATAGCTAATGATTGTGTCTGCCCATGGAAGAGAACTTTTAAACTTCCAGACCTCTGACCTCTGACCTCTGACCTTGCCTTTTTACTTTGTTTGGAAGGTTAGCCTCGGGAGTGGGGCCGGGGTTAGGGCACCCCAGACATGAGACGTAACTCCGGTTCTGTCACTGACAGTTCTTTGGTGTCACAGAGCGTCTTTGTGACACAAAGAATGATGTGGTGAGAACAACCAAGATGTCCCCAGAGCGTCTTTTCTGCACAGGTAATTTGGTTTTCCACTGGATTTGCGTGGGCTGATATGACCCTGACAAAGT
Source organism: Acomys minous (assembly GCF_964271855.1). Lineage (NCBI taxonomy): Eukaryota > Metazoa > Chordata > Mammalia > Rodentia > Muridae > Acomys > Acomys minous. The sequence continues at coordinate 2,886,291 of NC_140492.1, forward strand.
TACTTTGTGCACCTCAAACTCCAATAGTGTTCAGATGAACTCTCCAATGACTTTGATTTCCCCACCCCCACCCCCCACCCCGTGTGTGTGTGTGTGTGTGTGTGTGTGTGTGTGTGTGTGATGTGTGAAAGCCAGAGGACATCCTGAGTCGTATTCCTCAGACACCGGATACCTTTTTGTATTGAGACAGGGTCTCTCACAGGCCTGGAGCTCACCAAGCGGCTGGTTCACTGTGTAAAGTGAACTAGATGTATTCCTGTCTCTACTGCCCAGGCATTGGAATTACACATACATGGTGTGTGCGTGCGCGTGCGTGCGTGCGTGTGTGTGGGACTACTGCTGCGTGCTGCTGCCAGCACCTGACCTTACACATGGGTTCCAGGGATCAAACTCAGGCCCTTGTGCTCAAAGGCAAGCGCTTTCCTGCTGAGCCGCCTCCACTCATGTCTTCCAAGGGTACTTTGCTCCATTTTTCTTCCTATGCATCAACAAAGGAGGTCTGTAGCAAGGCAGCAAGACCATCTGCCTGGAAAACCCTGAGAACAATTTCAAGTCATTCATGGGCACCGAGGGTACAGTATGGACTACCAGTGGGCCACGGAGGTCTGGAGGGGTCACAGGTAGAATGGGGTGGTGACCTGCTGGCCTGCTGGTGATGGTTTACACAGGAAAGGTAGATGTCCACAAGCCGGGCTCTTCAGGTGACATCGCCAGTGAGGGATGCTAAGTCAGCTCTTCCCAGGGAGTCCTCATGCTGGTCAGATGGCCTCCGAGAGGCCTGACTTCTAGGAAGCTGGGCTTGCAGGCACCAGAGAATCGTGCAAGATCTAGGACACAGAGTGTGTGCTCAGCGATACAACCTGATTTCCAGCAGAAGGCTGAAGGGGAGCAGTCATTTTTTGCACAAGGTGGCTCATTCCCGTGTTTGTTTTTACTTGGGATTAGAGCCTCTTTAATGATAAAATCAGCTTGCCATGATAGAAGACACAGCTGGGCCTCCAAATCCAGAAGAATACAAAGAGCAAAGCATTTCCTCTCAGAGTGCTGAGGAAACAAGGCTTTGGAGGACTTGATGATGATGCTGAGGATTCAGGTCTCGGGATGTGTCCTGAACGGCTGGTTTAGTAGACATCAGTCCCATTCGACTTATCAGAGGATCCATTTTTGTGATGTGTTCAGGCCTGACAGGCACCAACTCCTCATGGCAAACCTCCCATCTAGTGAACTAAATTCCAAGCCCTGTTAATCATTTGTGTAGGGCGTATATTTGGACGTGACGTGTCTACAATTAGGCCTAATTAAGTCCACCCACTTGGAGCATGCTGAAAGACCAGCATTTAAAAATAGGAGCTGAGTAGTTAGGGTCATTACAAGGAGCTGATTATCTCGTTTACGATAGCTTAAAAAATAAATAGGGCTCAGCAGTGCTTTCCTTGTCTGATGAAAACACGAGGGGCAGAGCTGAGATCTCCCCAGGGAAGCCCTCACTGCAGGAGGGTGGCTGTGGTCTTTACCCCCCTCAGATCTGACCTGTGGCCTGCTTAGTGAAGTCTTTGCATTGAGGCCGGGTCATCACCTGTGATGGTTAGGAGTGTCTGTGGCACACGGGAGAAGGCGAGCAGCAAGGAGCAGCCTGGGTTGACCCCCTCAGTGCCAAGACTCCTCAGAGGGACTGTAGGAGGTGGCCGGCCTCTGGCAGAGGCTTTGGCAGCCAAGCCTTTGTCGTCTCTCATCTTTGTGGTTACTGCAGGGATTTTTCTGAGGCCACAGCAGACCTGTTGTTGCAATCCCTAGCTCACCCACAGTCTACCTCCACCTGCCCTTACATAAACAGTTTGTGTACACTGTGATGCTCTGCTTGGGAGGCTTTGGATTCTTCTGCCTCCCTGGGGGGCCCAGAGAGCATCCTGAGGCACATGGAGACAATGGTAACTCTCAGGGCAGTTGTGAGGCAACAGCATACCCAGGCTCTGCCGTGCTGCTGAGCAGTCAGTCAGGAGGAGTGAGAGCTCGCTATGGAGGTGGGCTGGGAACGGAGTGGGAGAAGCCAGGCTTGAACAAAAGCTAGCAGGAGTCGGCAGGGGCTCAGGAAAATGCTAACTGTGTCCCCTCAGGACTGGGCCGGATTTTATTCCTAGGGTGCTAGAGTGTGTGTGTGTGTGTGTGTGTGTGTGCGCGCGCGCGCGCGCGCGCGCTACTGAGCAAAAAGCCACAGAAGCTAGGGTCTTGTGCCCTCCTTTCATCCTGTAAAAATAGTGTACTCTATGAGCTGTGAGCAGACTCCTCCCCCTCCCCCCCATGAAGCCAGCCTCCTGGGCTGAACTTATCTCTTTTTTTATTTTGTTTTGTTTTGTTTTTTTGTCTCTCTTTTTTTTTTTCCCTCCAGAGTTGAGGACCGAACCCAGGGCCTTGCTCTTCTCTACCACCGAGCTAAACCCCCAATCCCTGAACTTACCACTTGCCAGCTGAGGTGTGCGTGTTCTAGGCCCACTGCTGAGGCTCTCTTCAGTTTTACACCAACAGTTGCTCCTGTTCAAGATTTTCACATCTGCTTTTTTTTAATCTGTGTGTGTGTGTGTGTGTGTGTGTGTGTGTGTAACTGTTTAAAAAGAGCTCGAAGCACACACATAGTGGTTCCTGGGGGAGACTGTGTTCCTTAGCAGCACTGCGTTCCTTAGCCATAGTGCAGGGGACATTCGGAGCTGGGTGAGTCCCTGTGAAGAACTGTCCTGGGCCCTGAAGGGTGTTTGGCAGGTACCCTGGCAGGTACCTGTTGCCATCCGTACTTGTCCCTCACACCTTCCTCTCACGCGTGACAGTTAAAGGATGCTTCATGGCATTGTCAAATGTCTCTGGGGATGGGGCCAAAATGAAGCCAGTTGAACACTTCTGACATGACACCATTCTCTGAAGAGGCAAAAATCAATTCTGCTATTTAAAATGTCTAAATCAGGCCGGGCATGGTGGTGCATGCCTGTAATCCCAGCACTTGAGGAGGCAGAGGTAGGCCGATGTCTGTGAGTTCGAGGCTAGCCTGGTCTACAAAGTGAGTTCCAGGACAGCCAGTGTCACAGAGAGACCCTGTCTCAACAAAACTGTCTAAATCACCTAGGACTTCTATTTCTGGAGCATTAAGGTGTCATTTGTGCCCAGCAAGGAGAGAACCTGCCCTCTAATCCTCTCCTTCCTTTTGGCTGCACTTGGGTTTAGTTATGATTTCCTCCCCAAGTTTTGAGATTTAGGAGTTGAGCTACAGATCAGCCATGATTAATGTGTGTGAATTAGGCCTTCCTCCTGCAAAACTCAAGTTACAAACACAGAGCTCCAGGTGCCGCCATGCCCTTCCACACTGGACAATTTCCATTCTGAGTGAGCATTTTACTCTTGTCCAGCTTCCTCCAAAATCACTTTCTCCCAGCGAGTGAGCAACACTTCCCAGGCATACAGTGACAGCCTTTAGCCTTAAAACAGTGGTATATTCAGTGTCTCCTGCCTTGCAGCTTTTGTGGCGTGTTGCAGATCACATGTGGAAACTGGAGGGTGTCCCCCAGGTATGCTGGGAAGGTGTCATCTCCTCAACTCCCACAGCAACTGACTCCAAGCCTGATTCAAAAGTCACTTCTGAGATAACCCTGAGTCGCTGGTGTGGGAGATAGTCATCACGCACTAGTGATGGGAAACCAAGCCGCCTGACACTGTGATTTTAAAGTGAAGTGAACCGATGGGTGCTGGAGATAGTCCAGTCAGTAAGGGGCTGGCTCCCAAGCGCAAGGACCTGAGTTCAGTCCCAAAGACGCTAAAAAACCAAAAACCTAGAGACCTTGCTGTATCTCTGTATCCCCGGTGTTGGTGGGGTGTAGACAAATAGACGCCTGGGCTCACTGACCAGCCAATCTAGCCTAGTTGCTGTAAGAAAAAAAGAAGAAATATGGAAAGAGAGAGAGAGAGAGAGAGAGAGAGAGAGAGAGAGAGAGAGAGAGAGAGTCAGAGAAAGAAACGCAAAATATAGCAGTGTCTGGGGAAAGAAACCCAAGGCTAGCCTCCGGCCTTTACTCATGCCCTCACACACGTGCACCTGCATACTCTTGTGTTCACGTGCACACACACATGCTTGCTTGCTTGTGCACCTATGCATGCACACAGCAGCAATGGGCTTTGCTCTCCGGGCCCTTACCAGGAAGCTGCTGGTTCTGAGGGTTGGTGCCCGGAGGTAGATACGGGGCAGTGTTTTACTAAACGTGCTCCACGCGGCTGTCACGAGTGAGACCTGTGGTCTCCTTCTTTCTTGCTTGTCATAGTGACAGCTGAACGGTTTTCAGTTTGACCAGGAGCCTCATCTTCCTGCTGCCGGTGGTTTGTCTTGTGTAGACAACCAGGAAGGTCCCTGGCCTCCCGCAGCTCACTCTGGGCGTGTCACTACAGCTCCAGTGACCTCAACCCCTTCCCTTTCTTCCTCACGTGGACACTGATTCCTCACGGCAGAGATGTGCAGGGAAACCTAAGGACCTCCCCACAGACCCGGTGCCCACTGCCCACACTGCTGCTGGGTGGGTGGAGCCCACCAACTGTGAACTACAGAGTCCAAATAAGGAAGAGAAGAAAAAAATGGCCCCAGGCAAGGCACAGCTGAGGCTCCGGCTCACCAGACTGGAGCCCCGAGTTCACCTTCCCAGAGCCTCTGTGACATCAGCAACAGAAACCGATCGCCCACAGTCCAAAAGTCCAGCTCAGGTTTTAGGCTGGGCCGTGCACCTCTGAGCGCTTTAGGGGAGCTTGTATGCCTGGCTCTGTGCTTGCCTGGGCCTGGGCCTGTCCCTCTCAGTTCTCCCTTCTTAAAGGACAGCAGTGGTCAGGGCCCAGAGCCCCACTCTGTGCCACCATGACCTAATCTTAGCCAAGTCATGCTGAATGAGCCTTGTCTTCAAGTGAGACTGCATGCTGAATCTGGCCACACATAAGTCCACCCCGTCCCATCGTCCTCTGCGGGGGTGGGGGCTGTTTCCTGAGTGAGGTCGTTGCTGCATCTTCTTGAGAGGGCCCCTATGAGGGGGAGAGGAGGATCTGGGCCCCTGTCACTGCATATCATAGATTCCTCTGGATGCTTTCATATACCTGGGTCATGTGCTGCCATAGATCCCTACAGCCACAGAGCCACCAGCCCTCACCGGGGCTCCTGCCTGATCGACAGAAACCCGGTGACGTTGATGTCTTCAGGTGAATCTCTAGGCACTGCTGGATCTGACAGTCAAAGTCGGGGCTTTGACAAAGTTCAGTTCTTAACACTTACTCCAGGCAGCTGTTTGGCGAGGCAGGGGCCACACTCAGCACCCTGCAGAGCAATGCTCCTCCAGTGACAATCCTGCTGCTCTAAACAGAAGACTGAGCCCCTGCTGGGGACTTGGAAGTCAGGGCTCTTGCAAATAGACACCGAGGAGCACAGAGCCCTGAGCCTTCAAAGCTGGCAGCCAGATACCCACCTGCCAGGAAGCAGGCTAGAAGCTGTGCTCTGCATTCCCCTCAAACAACAAACAAGCAACTCTAAACCCCAAGCCAAAGTAAGAGACGCCAGGGGTAGCCTAACGTTCTCTCCAGCCAACTCTGCTTTGCCCGGCTCTGTGGAGCGCTCCAGGGCTCCTGGGTAAACGTTAGAAGCTTCAGCAGACTTTTCAGTTTTCCCAGATTACAAATGAGCAGACAGACAAATAAGCAGCTGAAGACTGACAGCTTGCTTTGTGTGTGTGTGTGTGTGTGTGTGTGTGTGCTGCATGTGTGCGTGTGGTATGTGTAGTGTGTGTGTGTTGTGTGTGTGGTATGTGTGGTGTGTGTGTGTGATGTGTGTGTGTGTGTGGTATGTGTGTGGTGTGTGTGTGGTATGTGTGGTGTATGTGTGTGATGTGTGTGTGGTGTGTGTGTGTGTGTGATGTGTGTGTGGTGTGTGTGTGTGTGTGTGTGTGTGGTGTGTGTGGTGTGTGTGGTGTGGTATGTGTGGTGTGTGTGTGTGTGTGTGTGTGTGTGTGTGGTGTGTGTGGTGTGTGTGGTGTGTGTGGTGTGGTATGTGTGGTGTGTGTGTGATGTGTGTGTGGTGTGGTATGTGTGGTGTGTGTGTGTGGTGTGTGTGTGTGATATGTGTGTGGTGTGGTATGTGTGTGGTGTGTGTGTGGTATGTGTGGTGTGTGTGTGTGATGTGTGTGTGGTGTGTGTGTGTGTGTGTGTGGTGTGTGTGGTGTGTGTGTGGTGTGGAATGTGTGGTGTGTGGTGTGTGTGTGTGTGATGTGTGTGGTGTGGTATGTGTGGTGTGTGTGTGATGTGTGTGTGGTGTGTGTGTGGTATGTGTGGTGTGTGTGTGTGATGTGTGGTGTGTGTGTGTGTGGTGTGTGTGGTGTGTGTGGTGTGGTATGTGTGGTGTGTGTGTGTGTGTGTGATGTGTGTGTGTGTGTGGTATGTGTGTGCTGTGTGTGTGTGTGGTATGTGTGGTGTGTGTGTGTGTGATGTGTGTGTGTGTGGTATGTGTGTGGTGTGTGTGTGTGGTATGTGTGGTGTGTGTGGTGTGTGTGTGGTGTGGTATGTGTGTGTGGTGTGTATGTATGGTGTGTGTGTGGTATGTGTGGTGTGTGTGTGTGGTGTGCGTGTGGAGTGTGTGTGGTATGTGATGTGTGGTATGTGATGTGTGGTATGTCCTGTGTGTGGTTATGTGTGTGTGTGGTGTGTTGTATATGTGTTTTGGTGTGTATGTATGTGGTGTGTGTGTGTGGCAATGATGCAAGTGATAGCCATGCACTTAAACATGTAAAGACAAGGAAAGCTAAGAAGCTTATTACCAGTAACTAGCAGAAAAGCCCAGTTCAAAACTGCGCTGAGCTCATGGACTTGTGCCCAGTGTGTGTCCATCATCATGAACGTACACTGCTTATGCCGCACGGACAATCACTCTGCCTTAAACAAGAAGGAAAACTTGGCTGTTTGTTCTTGCTATAACAATTTCATAGGCGAACCCTAGAAGCATTAGAGTAATTTTTTCCTTTTTTGGGAAAAACCCCACTTTTTTCACTTTTCTTAATTAAGCCAGCTGGAAAGGACAAACACTGCAGTGCAGAGCCACCCAGCAAACAAAAGGTTTGTTGGGGAAAGAACTTGGGAAGACTCAAGGACAGGTGTGGCTCGGTGACTTGATCATAAGTTGGTGTTAAGTGGCACAGAGGGAATAAAAGGAAGACATGACAGGCCAGGTCCAGAAGGAGCAGCCTCAGATAGAGACTTCCGGAAGGCGGAAGGCGGCAGGAAAGGCAAAGGTGACCTGAAGCTACCCAGGGGACTTAGAGAGGGGCCACGGCTGCAGGTCGAAGCGCCCAGTGCACAGGATGGAACTGGGTCCCAAACGCTGTGAAGTTCCAGAACAGATGAGGAAGGGATTCCAAAGCTTCCGGGGAGAAGTGTGGACACACACGGTGGCGGAGCTGTCGGCAGACAAGCCGTTTCTATCCTTACAGAAATGGTCAGCCCTCATCAAGGCTGGAGAAGGACAGTCAGAAATCTGGGACAGAGACTAGAGGCCACAGGCCCTCCTGTGGAGGAGGGAGGAGGGAGGATGGTGAGGTGTGTGTGTGTGGGGGGGTGAGAAAGGACAGAGGGGGAAGAGAGGGACAGGTAGCCTTAGTGCTTTGACTGATCCTGCCTGTCACCTCTGCAGCCTGTTTGCTGAAGTAGCAAGAGCCCCCTCTGCCCTCAGAGCCCTCGGGGGCCACCAACATGACAAAGTTTCATTGCTGGCTCCGGCGGAGACACTCACGCTTACTGTCTTACAGCGTCGGAGTCCCGGGCTTCATGGCCACTGTGAGGAGGCCAGCTCCTCCTGGGGCCGCCCTGCTCGCCCCTTGGTGGGTTCTGTGTCCTTGTGGCATTTAGTCACCTGTGTCTGCCTGTGGTTTGACTGCCTCTTCCTAGGACAATGGCCAGGTTCAGGAATGTCCCATCCTTAGGATGTCATTTCTCTTAATTACCTTTTTTTTTTTGTTATTGAAGATAGGTTTTTTTCCCTCCTACAATGTATCATGTTGTGGTTCCCCTTCCCCACCTTCCCCCAGGTCCTCCCCACCCCCTACCCACTCAAGTCTACATCTTTTCTTACTTTCTCTCATTAGAATACAAACAGGTATCTTTCAAAAGAAAGAAAGAGGAAAAGAAAGATAAAACAAACTAAACCAAAAAAACTGAATATGATAAACAAGCAAACAAAAACAAACAAACAAACAAAAAACCCTAGCAAACAGAAAAACAAAAAGCCAAAGAAAAAGCACAGTAAAAAACACATACTGACACAATTACACAAACATTGGAAAACACAAAAATCCCATTGAAACACAAAATAGGAAACCATAATATATAAGCAAAAAAAGAGCCCAGACAAAGCATTATGAGACAAAAATATAAAAAATAAACAAAATAAAATAAAATAAAATAAAATCCAGAGATACTATTGAGAGTCCATTTTGTCTTGGTTATCTATTACTGGGCATGGATCCTGGCCCTAAGTGTAATTCTATCCCTAGTGAGACTCTTTTGGAAAAGCTAATAATTATTCATTTGCAAGTGGTTAGTGAGGCAGTTTGAAAGAAAATGGCTCCCATAGGCCCATAGGGAGTGACAATATTAGGAGGTGAGGCCTTGTTGGAGTAGGTGGATGTGGCTTTGTTGGAGTGGGTGTGTCCTTGTTGGGCTAGGTGTGGCCTTGTTGGAGTAAGTGTGACTTTGTTGGTATGGGTGTGGCTTTGTTGGTGTGGGTGTGGCTTTGCTGGAATGGGTGTGGCCTTGCTTGACTAGGTGTGGCCTTGTTGGAGGAGGTGTGACTTCCTTGGAGTGGGCCTGACTTTGTTGGAGTGGGTGTGGTTTTGTTGGAGTGGGTGTGTCCTTGTTGGGCTAGGTGTGGCCTTGTTGGAGTGAGTGTGACTTTGTTGGTATGGGTGTGGCTTTGTTGGTGTGGGTGTGGCTTTGTTGGAGTGGGTGTGGCTTTGTTGGAGTGGGTGTGTTTGTTGGAGTGGATGTGGCTTGTCAGAGTGGGTGTGGCCTTGCTGGAGTGGGTGTGGCTTTGTTGGAGTAGGTGTGACTTGTTGGAGTGGGCCTGACTTTGTTGGAGTGGGTGTAGCTTTTTTGGAGTAGGTGTGGCTTGTTGGAGTGGGCCTGACTTTGTTGGAGTGGGTGTGGCTTTGTTGGCATGGGTGTGGCTTTGTTGGTGGGTGTGGACTTGCTGGAGGAGGCTGGTCACTAGGGCAGGCTTTGAGATTCCTGTAGCTCAAGCCAGTTCACTTCCTTCTACCTGCCAGTCCAGATGTCAAACTCTCAGCTGCCTCTGCTGCTCTGTTGTCTCTTCACAGCAATAGACCCCTAACTATGACAGTTATCAACTGCAGGTGGCTTCTTGTTTAGGATGGGGGTTTGTATCTGTCTAGGGATCAGATGGGAAGGGAGGAGAGTGATGTGGGGAGGAATACAGAGGCAGCTAACACTAAGGGCCGAGAGGTTGTGTGGGAGCTGATACGTAGTAGCTCCCTAAGTTGCATCATATACGAAGGCGACCTAAATGGCATTGCCAAGGGGCAGGGGAGACGCAGCCCCTGCTGGGCATCTCTCATCACCAGGTCCAGGAATAGGGTACATCTACTTGAGTTGTTGGTCAAAGGGGCCCTATGGGAAACCCCAAACAGCTCAGGCTATCTGTTGCTCCCCTTAAACTGATGATGGCTTTATTGCTGAAGACAACACCCACACAACTCATTGGACATAGGAAAGTAGAGCAGGTGGCTACCTCCACCAAAGGTCAAAGGGAAACATCACCCCAGCTACAAATCCTTTGATCTCTACAGTGGCACAAAGCTTGCCGAAGTAATCATTCGCTGTCTTGGTTTAAGGCCCACCCCGTGAGATGGGACCCATCCGCAACACGGCACACGTGGCCAGCAACCTGAGACTTGATAGGCCAGCGATTAAGGGAAAACAAGATATCCCTGTTCTTTTAAAGGGATGCTTAAAAAAACAATTACTCCTAAAAACACCCAGGTAGTTATTTCTTTAAAAGTCCTGTCTCTACATGTATTCACATTTTGAGGCTCTGGGGTTCAGGACACACATGTATGGATGGAGGTCACCGTTTAGCCCGTGAGAGCTAGACATACAGCCTGTCAGGGAATGGATCGCTCTCCTCTCGTGTACACAGGGTGATAACACGGAACTCCATCCCGGAAGTGTAAGTGTCCGTAGGATAAGGTGGGTGAGCCTGCGCAGATGGTGCTGGAGTCTTGCACACAGTGTCAAGATGCCCTTGCTATTGTTTGAATGCTAATCTCTGTATGTCGAGAGCTGAGCACAGGCTGGACTGGGTGTCATTATTTTTACAAAGCATCTCCTAACCCAGCAGTTTGCAAACACTGTTCTCCACCACATTCTGTTTTTGTTGTTGTTGTTTGTTTGTTTTGTTTTTCAAGACAGAGTCTCTCTGTGTGTAGCACTGGCTGTCCTGGACTTGCTTTGCAGACCAGGCTGACCTCGAACTCACAGTGATCCACCTGCCTCTGCCTCCCGAGTGCTGGGATTAAAGGCATGCGCCACCATGTCTGGCTCCACCACATTCTGATTGGTTAAATAAAGACATGAACTGCCTGTGGCAAAGGTAGGAGATGGTTGACAGGCAGGACTTCTGGCAAAGATAGGAACTCTGGGGAGAAATGAGCCACGGGAGATTTTGCCTACGACGACGCGGAGGAAGTGTGTAAAAGAAAAGGTAACAAGCCACATGGCCATAATTTAGGTTAATAGAAATGGGTGAACATAAGTAAGAGCTAGCTGGGAAGGAAAGTAAGCTAAGGCCTAAAGCTATTGTAACCAGTACGAGTCTCCGAGTCATTACTCAGAGCAGGACGGGTTTTAGGTGGTGACAGCAGCAAAGGCGCCCTGGTTATCAGCATCTCTGCAGGCCGAGCACCTGGCCCTCGCCTGGGAGCTCTGCCCTGCATCGCTGCTTTGTTTAAGTGTGCTCCACTCACTTTCCTGCAGGAGCCAGGCTGCCCAGGCTTCTCAAACATCCTTGCAGGCTGCTGCTTTAGAGTGTGTGGTTTCCGCTGGTGGAGGAAATGGGTGGGCGGGACTTTCCTTCTGCGCTGTGAAGAGCCTACCCATGGGCCACTCACCTAGATGCAGGCTGAGAAATGAGCCATTCCCTT